>NW_024354503.1:16099636-16221668 GCF_902729225.1 Pteropus medius | reverse complement strand
GTCGGCGGGGCGCGGGCCTGCGGGCTTCCGGGAGCCCTGTGCCCTTCGGTCCACCGGTGGAGATAGCTTTCCTGGAGATGGTCCTCTTCTCCACCATCGAGCCCTCCCATTTTACTTCTGACAGTAGTCACCCAAGAACTTTTCTCTAAAGGTTATTCGTGCATTCCGTCAAATCCTACTTCACCCGCGGCTTGCTCTAAGGAATACAGATACTAATAACTAATTCTTAATGAACACTGTTCTAAGCACTTAATGTGCAATAACTTATTAAATCCTCACAAAAGCTCAATGAGTTAGTTAGGTATACTTATTTTGTAGATAAAGAAACTGAAGCACACTAACAATCAATCATAGTTAGTCTATGGCAGAGCTAGGATTGGGCAGCAGACAGTCTGGCTCTTGCTGCACCACTGCTAAACATTGCTGCAGTGATCCCAAAGCCAGCACCATCTGCATCGCCTAAGAGCTGCTTAGAAACGCAAACTCAGGTCCACGCCTGACCAAAATCTGCATTTCAACAAGACCCCGGTGATTCCTGAGCACATTAAAGTATGAGAAGGCCTGGTGGAAATCAACACATTACAGAAATACAACTGGGAGAAAAGGCCAAGGATTCAAGGCCTCACCTTGTCATAAAGTCTGCCGTGTGGCCTTGGACAAGCCCCGAAGTCATCCTTAGCTTGTTTGAGGAAAACGTGGGCAGGAAAACTAGATCCTCTATGAAGGAATTTCTTGCTCAGACTTTATTAAATCTTTCAATGGCCATTTCTTCTACCTCCCAAACTTGGGTTACTTTGTATTTTCCCCAAAGCTGGATTCCCCGTGACCAGGAGGCAGACCACAGGCCTCCAGTAATGCTCCCAAAGGGAGGAGGCCTTGAGGAATTCCTGCCTCTCCTTAGGTCCTCCTGAGGGAAAGGACACTAAGGAAGTGAGTTACTAGAGAAATAGTTTATAAAAGAGGCAAGTTCTATGCCAAACATTTTCTCAATGAATTGTTTTTTATACAATAAATTTTATTGTAGTTTTAATATCATGGAAATATTCATTTGCATTGTAGAAAACTTAGAAAATATAAATAAGCCACGAAAAAGGGAAAATAATTTATTATTTCATCATCCAGATAACACTTTAAAATGTCAATTTTTATAAAATCATTCTATGAATAAACACATATTTTAAAATGAGATCACTCCAAACTGTTTTGCAAGCATTTTTTCACTAAAAAATACCTTGTTAACACTTTTCCATGTCATTAAATATTCTACATTATTTTTAATGGCTGCATAGTATGACATTGGGTGAATATATCATAATGTATGTTATCAAACATGTATTGTTGGAAAGTTGTTTCCAGTTCTTCCCTGTTAGAAACAATACTGTGAAATATTTTTGCGGTAGTATTTTTGTATGCAGTCATGATTATTTCTAAAAGTGAATTAATTTCTACAGGTGGAATTTTTCAATCTAAGGTTATGAAATATTCTAAGGCTTTTTAAAAGATTTTTTAAAATTTATTTTTCAGTTATAGGTGACATACAATATTATATTATTTTTAGGTATACAACATAGTTGATTAGACATTTATATTTATGAAGTGAGTAAGTCTAGTCCTGGTAAGTCTAGTCCCTATCTGGCACCATACATAGTTATTACAATATCATTGACTATATTCCCGGTGCTATATTTTACATCCCTGTGACTACTTTAAAAAAAAAAAATCTCTGCGAACCGGAAAGATTAAAAGTGGTTTATTAGTAATAACATACATATATATTTAATTCAAGAGCTCTTATTGTGCCAATATGAATGTGTACCATATACCTTATCTAATCTTGTAAGTCCTATACTCCTTCCTATCTTTCAAAATACAAATATGAAGGTGCTTTAGTTAATTAATCATAGCATTGCACTCTTTCATTAAAGAGAACAACATATTTAAAATGATAAAGAATAGATACGAAGTTATGGGGAGACAAAGATGTTGAAATGTAAGAGGTTTTTAGGGTGCAGGAGAACTAAAAAATGTAGCTTTTGAAGTGAGTACATAACCAGAAACCAAACATGTCCTGATGGAAAGTGTTCCTTTACTTTCAGAATTACTGAGTAGGACTGTTCAGGTTAGAAGGTTGTTTCTCTTTGATGAGAGAGTAAATTACCATTATTTTCCCCCAATTTTATTGAGATGTAATGACATATATCAATTGTATCAGTTTAAGGTATACAATATGATTTAATATATATATATATTGCAAAATGATCACCCAATAAGTTTAATGAACATCCGTTACATAATTAACAATTTTTTTCTTGCGATAAGAATTTTTAAGATCTACTCTTTAAGCAACTTTCAAATACACAATACAGAACTGTTAATTATCATCACCATGTTATACACTACATTTCCAGAACTTATTTATCTTATAACTGGAAGACTGTATCTTTTAACCACCTTCGCCTATTTTGCTCTCCCAATATCCACCTCTGACAACCACCAATATGTTGTTTCTCTCAGTAAGCATTTTTAGATTCTACATATAAGTGAGATCGTACAGTATCTCTTTCTCTGTCTGACTTATTCCATAATGTCCTCAAGTTCGATCCATGTTGCAAATGGCAAGATTTCTTTCTTTTTTTAATGGCTGAATAATACTCCATTGTATAGATATACCAGATTTTCTTTATGAAAACTGGAGATGAAAAATGGTTTACTAGTAAAAATATTTTGCCATGTTATCAGACATTTATATTTCTTTTATAAATTAATTACCTATTCATGCCTTTTGCCCATTCTTTTATAAAGATGTTTTTATTGATTTATAAGTGCTCATTATATTTTAAGAATACACTTGTTCGTAATTTTTCTGTCATGTATCTTACAAATTTTTTTAGTTCACTGTTTGCCTTTCATTTTTGGGTCATGGTACAGTTATTTTTTAAACAAATAGAAAGTTTTTATTTTTATGTAGCCTTATTTACTATTTTCCTTAATGATTTCTGCCTTTGAATCATGCCTTCCCCACCATAAAATTATACAATTACTAGACACAAATATAGGAAATACTTGACTTTTTTTTATCACCAGGGAGCTCACTGAAAATGCAGATTTCTGGGCCCTGCTTCAGGGCTTTTCATTCTTCAAGTCTATGGTGAGGGGGTCCCCAAAACTCTGCACAGTCAAGAGTACATATAATCATGGTTTTTCTTTTTAATGTGTAAATTGTTACCCACATTTATCCAGTGCATCATATTAAGTGGGGCTCTAGCCTTATTTTTCCCCAATTATCATCCAATACATCCTATGGTACTGATTTAAACAATCTTCTTTATTACATTCATTTCCCTGCTATAAGCACCCCAGGGTCTGGTTCTTACATCTTAAATGATACCTTATTTTGATCATTCATGCCCAAAGACTCGCTGAAAACTGTCCCTCAGAATTCCTGCCACTTTTGTCTAAGGAACCTTAGGTAGTCTTTATCCCAATATCAGGGGAAAAGGTGCTTAATAAAGACACCAAAAGCTCATTTAGTTTGAAATAACCACTGTCCTCCACTTCCAAAGAGAACCAGGCTTCAACTACAGCAAGAGGGATGTAAATTAGATAGCAAGGAAAACTCCAAATACCCAATCGAAAGGGAAGAAGGAAGAATTAGCAGAATCTTCTCTGCATATCCCCCAAAACATGGCAGGGCCTCTACTGCCCTCCCCATCTCCTCAATTCCTTCCATCACTGGCAGCCCATTTATCCTCTCTGCTGAGTTTATTCATCCTTCAAGGCCCAGCTCAGGTCTGATATACTCCAGGAAGACTTCCTAGAACAATCCAGCGACAGGAACTAACCCTCTGGCTGCCAAACTCCTGCAGATTCCCCTGCACATGCCCTTCAACGGCTGACTGTTTCTGGACTTGCTCTCTCTCCCTACCTACAGTATAAATTCCTGAGAAGGGGAAGGCAATCCACATGTACTGATATCCAACTATGTGCCAGGCACTGGGCAGGGTGTTTATAATCCACCATCTCACCCTCAAAGAATTGTTTTGGGATGGGAAAACCGAGGTATGCTGGAATTAAATAACTTACTAAAGGTCCGTTTAGCTCCTCTCAAACTATACCCTTTTGAATCCCATACTGCCTCTCCGTAAGGATAGAATGGTGTCCAATATGCCTGTGTCTCCTCCGTAGGACCTAGCATGGTGCTGTGACCACCAGCTATGATAACAATCCTTAGTGGAATGCTCACTGTGTTTCAGGCATTGTACGTACCTGCTATGTATTAAATCTCATTTTCACATCAATCTTATGAGAAATATAACTATTCTTTTCCCCCATTTTATAGAAAGAGAAACCAATATTCAAGAGTAGCCAAATAATTTGCCTAAGGTCACAGAGCTAGTAAGGGGTGAAGAGGCAGGATTCAACCCAGCCAGTCTAACTTCAGAGTCCATGCTTTTCACTACTTTGTCCTACAGCTTGTGCTGTTCCATGAGTGTGTATTGATTTATTAGTTGATATCCTAAAGAAGGGGCACACAGAGCCTGCCCAACTCTGGAAGACAGGATTTGAATTTACACCCTGGGAGAGGGAGCTCCTGGTGAGCAGGGCATTTTGAGGGACACCTCTGCCTTGCCCCTGGCACTGCCATGCCCAGAGCCAAGTCATCCTAGATCCCTAGGGCCAAGGAGCAGGTCAACTATAAACCAGCTGTCCTCTGAGGAGGCAGGTGAGCTCAACGCAGGGCCAAGAAAAAGGAGTTCTGGAAGGTTGGCTGATCTGGATGGGAACTTTACCAATAACCTCCACCTCACGGGAATAGGGACTCCCCTTGTTTTTTCCCAGAGGGGGGGAAAAAAAAAAGACGATGACGACAAAGCAATGACCAGGGCCAATATGGCAGGGAGAGCCTTTCTGTCCAGGTGAATTCAATTAGAAAGAGTTACTCGGTGAAATGGCCCATTAGAGGTGTGGGAATGGAATGTCACAGGCCAGATGAAAAGCCCGGAGGAGGAAGGATACAACGCTTTCTTCCTCCTCTTCTTCCTTCTCCCATTCCTCCTCCTCTTCATCATTAAAATGTCTCTATCTGAGAACTGAGGGGGTGAACAAGGTGATGGGCTCACTTATCACCCCACAGTCTACATTCTATGGTCAGTTACTTTCAGACCCATGGAGATGATTAGGTAGAGGCCAGGAGAATTGGGGCTGGGGAGCAGTCACCTAAAGAAGGAGGTGGACAAGACTCTGGAATCAGGCTGCCTGAGTTCAAAGCCTGGTTCCACACCTTGTGACTAAGAGGGAGTTACTAAAACTCTCGGTTTGCTTCCTCTTTCGTCCAATGGGTATAATAACAGTCTTTACCCCACAGAGGGGTTCCGAAGACTAAATGACCAGAAAACAACTCACCCATGCCTGGCACATAGCAAGTATTCAAAGATGGTAGTTTCTGTTGTTGCTGTTGTTGTCGTTCCCTCTCTCCAGGAGTACCCCTTCTGTTACGGACATGCACCCAGAAATCCTCAGGGAAAGGCAAAAGTGTGAACATCAGAAGCCCTCCTCATGGGACAGCAGCTCTAGCAAACGTAGATGATCCAGCTCCCGACGTTCTGTGCATGATCAGGGGATGGTGACCACTGCAGGGTCCAGGGCTGTACCACTCTACCACTCCACGCTCACTGGCTGAGCGACTCTGGGCAAGTTATACTACCTTTCTGTGCCTCAGTTTCCTTTTCTGAAAATTGAAATAATAGTACATCCCCTATAGAGTGACTAGGAGGATGAAATGGGCTCATTTGTGTAAAATACATTGAACAGTGCCCGGCATATGGTGAGCCCTTTAAAAAAAGTTAGTTGTGATTGTGGTACTTAAAAGCACAAAATTCTTTGCATATATGGACTATTTATGACAATAAATGTAATACAATGGATATGAAGGCACCTGGAAAATAAAAAATGCCAGGGATTACTACTGTGGTGGAAGAGATCTGCAAATTCTGTGCTTCAGGAAGCATGAAGATGAGTGTTCCAGTCCATGAAACAATATAGTATACTAAAAGTATACTTTTGGTCTGATACACCATTATTGGATTCCTAGTTTTCTGAGAACTGGAAAACCCTATATGAATATTTTCCCCAACTTTTTACTTCGAGATATTTCAAACCTATAGGAAATCTGCAAGAATAATACACTGAATGTTAACAGTGCATTAATCTAAAGTTCATATTTCAGCCTATGTCTCCTAAGAATACTAGTCTCCCATACAACCACAAACCAATTAGAAAATTTACACTAATGCAATACCATAAACAATCTATATACGAAGTTCCCCAATTGTTCCAATAATAACCTTTTATAGCTTTTTCCTTCTCACCCCACAATCCAATCAAGAGTTAAAATTTGCACTGTTACTCTAACTCCTTAATCTCTTTTACTCTAAAATAGTTCCTGACCCTTTTTAAAAAAATCTTTGATATGATATTTTTGAAAGCCAACTGTTTTACACGGTGTGCTCCAATTTGTATTTGTCTGTTTTCTCCTGATTAGAGGATTCAATTTTTTTGGTAGACATATTATATAGGTGATGCTGTGTCTAAATATATGTTTTATAGCGGAAAAATCAAACATTAAATTAAACTAAACGTAATTTTGTTTGTTCTTCAAGGATTCAGGAGATAATTCAGGGCTTACAGTATTCCAAGTCACTATTTCAAGTATCTGTTATACTAGTACAATATTTCAAATCAGTAATCTTCGAAAGTTTTTGCTTGTTGATTCCTCAGTAAAAACTGTTTGAGCATACTCTTCCAATATATTTAGAATACTTAATTTATAAACTATGTCCATCCCCGCTACTGTAATAGATTATGTATATTATAGGACATATTAAGGCTTGTTAAAGGATAAGACAAAAATACGTGGAAAAGAAATTTTCACATTTTCTTCCTACTCTGCAATGGAATGTCTTTCACCCAGAGTTACCATTATTTGCCTATCCAGCTCCCGAGACAGCCTTCACTATTAATCAAGAAACTCCCACTAAGCCTGGATGGGCCTAAAAATCTCTACACAGCACTCCAGGCAGAGCAATCAAATTAGAGCCGGCATGTGAGCTGACCTATTTTCTGTTTCTGCTTCACAAAGGAGGCTGCCTTCTCGGCAACTCCACATGGATGTCTAGTAAGCATCTTTAAACTCAACTTCTCCAAAACTGAGATTCTACTCTTTCCCCCTAACAAACCTGGTCCTTCTGCAGGCTGCCCCACATAAGAAAATGAGAACTCCATCCTTCTGCTTGCTCAGGCCAAAACACTCCGTGTCATTCTTGACTCTTCTCTCTCAAATCCCACATCCATCTGTCAGCAGAGCATAGAGGCTCTACTTTCAAGATATGTCCGGAATTCACCTCTGGCTTTCTCCTCCTCTGCTACCTCCCTGGTCCAAATTCAATTCTTCCTTGTCTTTACTAGTCTCCCTCATCTAACCTATTATCCATTTCTGGTTGATTCTATGTCCAAAATACATCTCTAATCCTTTTCTTTTCTCTATTTCCACTGCTCCCACCCTGGTCTAAGTTGAATCTTCTCTCGCCTGGATTACAGTGGTAGGCTCCTAATGGGTGTCCCTGATCCACCCTGGCCCCCTCTAGTCTAGTCTCAACACAGCAGCCTTCTATTGGCTCTCCATTTCACTCAGTGATTACCAAAGTCCTCGCAATGCCACAGACCCTGTGTTATCTGCACCCCACCCAACCCACTTTCCACTCACTGTTCCTGGAACGTAACAGGTATACATGTTCCCTTTAGATTTGCTGTTCCATCTGTCTAGAATGTTCTGCCCCCAGATATCTACATGGCCACTCCTTCACTTCCTTAGGGTTTTGTTTTTGTTTTAATTCTCCCCACTACTTCCACCCCTGACCTATGAATGTTGCTGTCTCCCCTTAAGAACTGGATCTCTGAAGGTGAGGCATCTCCTCCCATGTGCTCATGGTATACACCTGGGGCCTGGAGCACCCAGGGCCTGGCGTGCCTGGCACACCCAGGGTATGGACCATGGCTCCACTGGGGCTTGAACCCAGGACCTTCTGCTTGTAAAACAGACGTGCTGACCACCACTCTATGGAACCGCCCCATCCTTGGGGTTTTAATGCAAGTGTCGTTCCTCATATAGCCTCTCCTGGTCATCCTACTCCAACCCTGATTCTTCCTAGGCCCTTTCACTACTTTACCTTTCTGTTTACCACTAATCACTACCATACAATATGCTTTACTAACATGCTGTTTATAGTTTGTTCGCTCCCTCACTATCCCACCAAAACAGAATGGTGCCAGATCCATAGTTGGTATTCAAAAAATCTTGTTTGAATGAAGGAAGGAATAAATGAAACAAGCTGGATATAAGAAAAACACCAGCATGAGCCACATGATAAATGGCAACTCACTGGTGGTAAGGGAGCCGGTTCATCCAAAACCAGGAGGTGCTGCTTTGCTCCAGCTTTTGGCTACACTGTGGGAATAAGTGTTGCCATACATTCCCTTTGTTTCCAAACACATATAATGCTCTGTGGATTGGATCTGAGGGGCAGGGAACAGTTTGTAATCTCTAGTGAATAAATGCTTGTGAAAAGAAACCTCAGGTACTGGCCTGAACCTGTCAAGTCTCCTCCTTTTCATAAAATTAGAATACAGCCTATATATTTACACATTTACTTTTTTTTCCCTTTCTGGCTGCCTGGATTCTGAATAAATGAGGCTTCCCTGTCCTATTTTGTTTGAGATTCCTGTTCTACAGCTATGAATGAAGTAAGCCTCCAGGCCTCAGGTGTGGATAGGTAACTTGCTACAGCTAAACACCTGGCAAAGAGAGCTCAGCTTGCTTGAGCTGGGAAGCGAGGAAGCCAGTACACTTCATTCTAGGCATGAGATAGCCCTGACATCAGTTTAGTATCATGATTAAGTGAGCTCTGGAGTTGGGCTGATTCCAGGCTCTTCCATTTGCCAGCTATGTGATCTTGGGTAGGTTGTTTAGCTTCTCTGTCCTAGGCTTCTCACCTGCAAAATGGGGACAGTAATAGCACTTATCTCATAAGGTGTTTGCAAAGATTAATATGGGAATGGCACCTACCACAGCGCCAGGCTCATTGTAGGTACTCAATAATGGGAGCTGTGATCACTAATGATCCATAATTACCAAGTGCCTTCCCCATCCCAGAGCTCAGCAGGCTTCAGAATGCTGGACACAAGTCAGAGATGAGAAGCCTCCTCTTTAGAGCTTCCAGTCTCAAGTGGATAACTATGGTGATCCTGCATCACAGAGAAATCCTGAGATGTCATTAAGACAGAAGGCTTTTTACCTGGGTAACTGCAACACCCCCCAGAAGTAGGCAGAGTGGTTTATATGTAATGAGAAATGTGGGCAACACTGGGAGTGGTGGGGTTTGGTGGTCCTGGTCACCTGAATTCCACAAGATGGCCTATGGAGAAAGAAGCAGGACGGCAGGAGCTCAGAGAATAAGTGGGGTATCAGAAGGGAGAGGCAGGAAGGGGGCACCCAGAGAAAGTTTAGGCAGGGAATGGGATGTCTCAACTGTGGGGCAACTACCCATGGTAGCACACCAGAGAATTTTAGGTAATAGAAATAATGGATTACACTTGCTAAGCACCTTCTCTTAGCCAGGCACTGAGAGCTTTACCGATGAAGTAAAGGTGCTATTACTACCATCCCATTACAGATGGGAACAGAGACACAGGGAAGCTAAGTATCACCCGGCGCCATGCTGCTAGCAACTGGCTGCCTTAGTTGGGTCTCCCCAGAAGCAGACTCTGAGACAAGGATTCAAGTGAAGTAAGTGACCTGGGAGGTGATTCCAGGAAGCACCCGAGAGTGAGGAAATGAGACAGAAGGGAAGGAAGCCAGTAAAGAGTACATTATTGAGTAAGTTACCACTGTGGGCAAGTGGAGCTCAGTCCTGCTGAGGAACTCTGGGAGGCAATGAGAAGTGCATGCCTCTGCCTCGGAATAACTGCGTCCCAGGTGTGAGGGAGCAGGGACACCTGTCCACCAATTCCCAACACCAGGGGTTGAAGGCTGCTGGGAATGGAGGGAGGGGCTTGCAATTAATTACCCAGAACTTCCAGCTTTCCTGCAGAAGGACACGATGGACAAGCCATCAGGCAAAGTCACAGTGCTGGCACTTGGAAGTAGGGCTGGTGCACACTGGAATGGTGAGAACCATGGGCATCTGGGTGGAAACCAGCTGCATGTATGACACTGGCAGAGCTGGGACCTGAACCTAGTCAGGCGCCAGAGCACAAGTTCTAAGCCTGAATAAATATTTTTAATAGTTTTGTGCTCGTTTTAAAGTTGTATGTGCGTCTGTACCAGAACAAACTTAGGACTTTATCAGGTTTCCTTTTAAAATAAATTTAATGAAAAACTTAATTTTAAAAATATTAAGTAAACAACAGCAGAGGAGGCATATGGATATGGCACATGGGGAGGGTGATGTGTAAATGACAATTGGGAATTCATGGAAGAGGAATAAAAGGGCAGAACTCTGAGGACCTCGGCTTGAATCTCAGAACCTGGCTCTGTCCCGACTATACACATACAACCAGGCCGACACCTCAACTCTGGGAACCTGTTTGTCCATCTATAAAAGAGGATAACGAGAGCCCAAACTGCATAGAGGGTGGTTCTGAGACCAGATGAAATAATGCATGAATTAAAAAGCACTAAGTAAATTGTGGAGTGCTCAGCAAACCTAAGGGGTCCCTCCAAGGAATCCTGGGGAGAATGGGTAGGGCCCAGGGCTCCTACTCGGCCCCACTCTCTGTCACCCAAAAAGCTCCCATCATCACCACTCCAACTTCTGCCTTGCAAAAAGAAGCCAGACTTTGTTGCAGGTAGTTTTGTGTTTCAGGGGAGGTGTGATACTCCCTTGTCTCAAAGGTTAAAACTAAATTACTCAAAACCAAATCCCGATAATTCCACAGCTGGTTTAGGAATGGGCACTTGCCAGATTCTGGCCAACAGGGTGTGAAGTAAGTCTGCTAAGGGGCTTCAATACATGGGGTGCAAGAGAAAAACATTCATTTCTGCCCCACGTGAGAATGGAGTAAGATCGCTAACATTTATTGTATGATTACTATGCACCAAGCACTATTCTAAAAGTTTTTTAAAAAACCTAATTCATTTAATCTATATTAAATTTTTGAGGTAAAGAACTACTATCCCATTTGACAGAGACATTAAACAATTTACCCAATGGCATATAGCTATGGGATTAGAAATCAGATTTGACTGTAGAACCCATGACTGTGCTGTGATGCCTGGAGCAGTTGCAGCTATAATGCAATAATGAGAGAAGCTGACACCTGTCAGTGACAGCTGAAAGAACAAATTTCTCACCCTGATGATGTTGCTGAGCTGCTGAATTAACCAGTCCTGGAACCATCTACCTCTGGACTTTTTGTGATGTGTGAGCATTTTCATTATTGTTTAAGTTACTTTCATTCCCCAAGTAAAAGTTCCTTTCTCTACTATCACCCACATGATAGGACAACCTTCAGTAGCAACCAGGTAGAGTTCTACCAAACATTCAAGAAGTATTTTAATCTTATAAAAACTTTCAGAGAATATAAAAAGAGGGTTCACTTCTCAATTCATTTTTAGTGTAACTTTGATTCTAAAACCCAACAAGAATAGTATGAGAAAAGAAAATTACACTTAGGAACATGAATGTAAAATCCCAAGAACGATATTAGCAAACTCATTCCAGTAATATATAAAAAGGGTAGTATTTTATGATTATGTTGACTTTATCCCCAAAAAATGCATGGTTAATTTATTTTTTTTTAAATCAATATATTTCATCACACTAAAAGTTAAAAGGAGTAAAAAAAATCATAATCACATCAACAGATGCCAAAAAACTTTTTGATAAAATTCAACATATTCACAATAAGAAAAAACTCTTAGCAAAGCAGGGATAGATGGGAATTTCCTTAGTCTGCTAGAGGGCATCTACTGAAACCTTACAGCAAACATCTCCTTTAGTAATTGATACACAGAAAGTAAACCAGGCAAAGTGCCAAACATCCAGGCTAGTGGGCAGAACTTCCAGGGCCTTAGCAAAGGCTGGGAAAGACCAAGAGGCACTAGTTTCTACTCCATGACCAACCTGGCCAGTTCCTTCCTGGGACGACTAAGGCTACCTGTTCCCAGTGTTCTCAAGGTCGACCATCATCTTCCCATCCCTCTTGCAATTTGCACATTTTTATGAATAAAACCGTCTTTCTTCTGAGTCCTCAGGTTTTAAGCCCTGGTGCCATCTTAGATTTCTTCCTTTCTTTGGTTTCCCGTATCCAACAAAACTGGGCCCAACAAAACCACTCCTTGAAGCTCACTTAGATCCCACCCTTCTCATTCCTCCAGGAGGCTTTTAGCCATTTTCTCAAAATTGCCAGCGAAGTAAACCCTTTACAGCAGAGAAAATATCCCTCTGAGGAATCTGGTAGCATAATCTGAAACTGCCCTCTGCAAACCTGAAATTTATTGGAAGTGTAATATCCTGCCTTAAAATATACATATACATTTAGGATTCTTGTCCATAATACAACCGTAATTGCCATAATATGAAAATTATATTTATTTACAGTTAAGGAAAATTAAAGTTCATAGGAGCCATGTGTATCATAAGACTAGCAGAAGAAATTTCAAACCCTCTTTTGAAAGGCTGGTCCTAAAAAGAAAAAGAAAAAAAGAAAGAAAGGCAGGCCGGGCCTACATTACTATTGCAAAAGCCTCCCTGAGAGCCTCTCGTCTTCACAGAGCTTCCAGATAGATCCAGATCATCCGCGCAGGGCCATCAGATTAATCTCTCACAGACACTCCTTTCATCTCTAGTCCAAGGACCTGCTTATCAGGTCAAATTTAAAAGTCAACCAGCCTGGCTTTTAAAGTTCTCTTTCTCGAGGCCCCAGCCACTCTATTCAATTTTATCTCAGCTGAAGCACCCCAGCCTACCCCAAGGCCTTATCATCCACCACGGGCATCCTGGTCATTTCTCCAAATCCAGCTCCCTCCTTCAAGGCCTACCTCCCAGCCCACGAGAGTGGTAACATCGAAAGATCAGGGAAATTTAGAGCCAGGAGGATCAATGACGCCCAAGGCAGGGAGCAGACTTGCCCAAGGTCACGCAACCAGCTGAAGGTTGTTTTATTAAACTATTCTCATTGTTTCCTGTAAACAAATCATATTTTTGAAACTCTTGGGGGTAGGTACCACATCTTTTTATTCCCAAATTTGGTTACCTGCTGTAGGCTGTGCTCTATATAAAGATGTGTGCTTTGGTTCCAGACTCCCTGCTCTGGCAATTCCCAGGCTTGGAAGGTCTTTCCTCCATCTTTAGTCAGGCATTGACACTTGGAAAATCCAATTTAAGATCTCTCTAATTGTAGGTTATTAAGTTTTTCCTTTTTAAATTGTCATTAGTATTGTTACAACCCTGAGCTAAAAAATACATTCTTAGAAAAGACCCACACTTTCCCCAAACTCACAAATCCATACCAGGTGACTCATTCTATTCTTTTATTTTTATTTTTTACATTCCTTCCAGGAGAGTGTGTATTATTTATTCTCTTATTCATTCATTTATTCCACAGATCCTTATTGAGACTCTGTCAAACACCATGATACTCCTGAGGCCATGGACAATAAATACAATGACAAATAGAGTTATTTTAAAGAGAATAAATCTCCTGGGGGAAATGTACTTTGCTTTCCTTCTTAATAATTTACCTTTACTTGATTCTTTAATTAACTCAAGTATGTGGGTTTAAGGGCTTTGACTCATCATGTGGCTAGAAAGTTCTCTGAAATCAGGAATTGAATCTTCTAGTTTTTTGGTATCTAAGTAGACTCAGAACATGTTCCAGTTAGTACTGGTTGTCCTGGTACAATTAATGGTGTACCCTTTCACTTTCAAAAGTGTTCCAGTTTGGAATAACAAATGTTGGTGAGGATATGGAGAAACTGGAGGCCTCATACATTGCTGGTGAGAGTATAAAATGGTGCAGCCACTATGGAAAACAGTCTCGCAGTTCCTCAAAACTTTGAATGTAGAGTTATATAAACAAGCAGTTTCACTCCTAGGTATATATACAAGAACAAGTAAAACGCAACTATGAGAAAATTTTTATACAAATGCCAGACAGAGCATTATTATTATTCGTAATAGCCAAAAAGTAGAACCGACCTAAATGTCTATCAGCATATGAACAAATACAATGAATACAATGTGGTGTACACATACAGTAGAACATCATTCATTCATAAAATCGAATAAAGTACTGAAGCATGCTACAACGTTCACCAAAATGAATGAAATACTGAGGCATGCTACAACATGGATGAGCTCTGCAAGCATTATGGTAAATGAAAGAAGTCAACCAAAAGACTACATATCATATGATTCCATTTATATGAATTGTTCAGAATAGTCAAATCTAGAGATAGAAAATAGATTAGTGGTTGCCTAGGGCTAGGGTGATGAAAATGTTCTACAATTAGATTATGGTGATGACTATACAACTCTGTAAATGCACTAAGAACCATTCGACTGTGCACTTTATATAGAAGAATTCTATGGTATGAAAATTAAATCTCAATGAAACTTTTTAAAAAGCATTCCAGTTTGAATAATAAATTATATAGACACCTTCCACCTCAGGAGGCCTTAACATTTTTGAGAGCATAACATGATTGAGAGCATAGCGGCTTTTGAGTTAGCCTTGGGCCTAAATCCCACCTCTACCATTTACTTGTTGTGTGACCTGAGGAAAATTATTTGATTCCTCACCTGCAAAATAGGGTAATAGTGCCTACCTCAGAGGTCTCTTGTAGTATAAGATAATGCATGAGAGGTGCTGGGAGACCCCCAACCCCAAGTTCAAAGTGCTCAACTTTCAGTAGATATTTACAGTGGCAAAGTCTAATAAAGAATGGATGGATAGAGCAATGGAAGGAGCAAGACTGAAGCAACTCGAGACTCAGAGAGCAGATTATATCCTTTCCATAAAACAAGATGTCCTCTTAAAAAGGAACTCAAGGAGAATCGGCGGATCAAGTTCCATGCTGCTGTCGTCCATTCTGCTTGGCCATCCGGTCCCCTCACTAGTGTTCTCAGCCCTAGAGTGTGCAAAGCCCTAGGCTGAGCTTCCTGGAGAATAACACGGCAGAAGTCAGGATCCCCTCTGCAATGGAAGGCTGAGCATGTGCAGGGGAAGAGGACAGCTCGAAGGCCGTGTAAACAAGACCAGGCTGACCAGAAGCATCCTTGGTCTGAGTGCCTCTGAGCAGACAACCCAGACTAGGTCAACTGTGTGCTGCCCCTGAGATGGGGCCTCTATTGCCTACTATCAGATGTTAAGGTGAGTCAAATAGTCCCAGCTATGTCTTAATCAAAACACTAATCCCAAGCTTCTGCCCTGGCTCCTCTTTTCTTCACTGGCCTCTAGAACTACAAACATTTCCTAAGGCTTAAGCCAAGACCCATGTTTTCCCTTCTCCAATATACCTCAGAGAGTTTATTCTATTCCTTCAGGCTCGGTTTTCATGTTTCCCCAGCTCTAACCTCCATCTCAAACTCCCAGCCCGTAATCCCACCTGGATGTCACACAGATGCCTAGAACACAAGATGCTCAACATCTGCCCCTCCTCTTTTGTATTGTATGTCATGATCAGTTGGGTCACCCAAGCTGAAAATGCTGACATTATTCCTTCTCAGCTCCTCCTGCTCCAAGTTTCCACATTAACCTGTAAGCGGATCCTGTCACTTATGCTTCCAAAATGTCTCTAGAATCTGGCCCCTCCACCAAATGCTCAGGCGCTCCCATCTAACACTTGCACTGGTACAATACTCTCTCTTCTCACTGGTCTCTCTACCTCCAATCACCATCTCTAACCCACACTCCCTACTAATGCCCCAGCATTCCTTCAAAAACTTCAGGAATGCACATGTGCTTCCTTCAAGTCTTAAAACCTTAAAATCCCTATGTCTACAGGATAAAATCCAGACCACTTACCTGAAATGAAGATGCAAAGTCTGCCATTTAAAAAAAGGCATCTATCCTAAATTCTCCTTGGAGCCTTATCTTCCCTCCCCCAACACACACGCCCTCCCCATACCTACACTCGAAGTCCACTGAATAGTCCAACACTGATGATTTTGCTCAGTTCACACACTTCTTTCTGCCTCAAACCCCCACCCTACCTCTCTTGAAATGTTCCATGTCCTTCAAGGCCAGCTCAAATACCACCTCTGCAAAGATGCTCTCCTCAGTTCCTCCTGCTGAAGTTTGAAGGAAGGAAGGTATGGGTGATTTACGGTGGTTGCCCTCTAACTACTGACTAGTGAGGGGGAATTGGCCATTGCCAAGTCACCATATCTCAGGGGCTGGTCCTCAGCTTTGCAGGAAAAGCATGCTTTTGGAGGCTGCATGGAGTCTAGACACAATCTAATCGTCTCCAATAAAGGCCACAGAAAGAAACAGAACAGAAAAACAGAGCCATCAAGTCAACCTGAATACCAAGACAGCTGATCAGCTCATGCTCTTCTTGACATGGGAACTCCAACCAGAGGGTCACATGGTGAACACAGCCGGCTTGCCTTCAGCCAAGGCACCCACTGTGTCCCACAAAATAGACAGTGTAGAGTCAAGGCTAACAGCATGAGTCAAGAAACTGGGACTGGACAGGAAGGGGACATCAAGAAAAGCCTTGTGGCTGCAGTAGAATTTGAGTTGTTACTCCAAAAGCAAGGGAGAGCTATTAAACGGTTTTAATATGGACCAGAATCTAAGTACATAAGCATTTAGAGTTTGGGGAGGAGTAAGCTGAGAGAGCACTGAAGAGGTTCTTGCAATAATCTAGTGAAAACTTCCCAGAGCAGCTTATGACAATAGAAGAAATGCAGGGAACAGAATCACTGGAACTCAGTGGCCATTTGGATGGTGGTGGAGGGATAGTCCAGGATGATTCTGGCTTCAGCAATTTGGTGGAAGATGTTTCTATTTCCTCTGATTAAGAATCCAAGTGGAAGAACAGATTTAGGGGAGAAGGTTCTCTATTTCACATGCTGCTCTGAAGTGCCCACAGACATTCGGGTGAAGTCCCACATCAGCTGGACATAATGAAGCCATTTATCGAGTTCTTACTGTGTGCTTGGAATGTCTATTACCTATTTTCATCCTGACGACAATCATTTAAGGTAGGCATTACTATCTCATTTCACAGGCAAAGAAACTAAGACTAAAAAATAATGCAAAGTAACTTCTAAGGTCCACAGCCAGCAAGGGACTCAGCTGGGATGTGAACTCAGGTCATGTCTGACTACCCCCTCCCCGATCCCACGCCATAACCTCGATGCCTTGAATGGGGTCTATATGTCAGGAGTACACACCTCTGGAAGCCCTCAGCTCAGGCAGCGGAGCCCCAGCCTGCATGCTGCCACCTAGGGAATGTGGGGAGAGTGAAATGCAGAGCACACCCACTTTTAAGGGGTAGGTGAAGAAAGAAGAGCCTCGGAAGGAAACAACAGCCAATGAGGTCAGTAAAGAATGGAAGGCGAAGGGAGAGTGGATGTGAGATCACAATACGGCCAGGGGTCAGCTGGGCATGGACCCCTCCCTCAGCCCACACAGAGTCAGACTAAAACGCCCAAGCACCCTCCCACCCTCACTGACGCATTTTTTTCTTTAGATATGTTAATAGAGGCCAGGGGTTAAGGTCGAGCCTTCCAAGCTTGAGCTCCAGGAGCCTTTGTGTCTCCAAATCGGTCTGCATATCTTTGCTGCGACCTGTGAATGTATCGATTTTATACTATACATCCCAGTGGACAAACTTAATTTCAATTTCTGGGAAGTTTCTTCCAGACTGACCTCCTGCAGTGTGAGATGTAGCAGAAAAACTTTAGGCCTTTAGATTAAAGTATGGGCTCTACTGTGTGACCTTGGCCAAATTACTTAAATCTCAGGTTCTTACCTATCAAATGAAGTGGTTACGAGGGTGAGAAATGTACCTACGACGTCCAGTTTATAGTGTGTGCTGTTATTATTATGTTTATAATGTGTACTATTATTATGTAGCCTCCATTTACTGTGTGGCTTCATTTCTGATCATTTAGTGAGCCTGTGAGAATTCTGATGCCCCCGTTCCACTCCCACACCTGGATGTCAGACTCTCTAGAAAGAGGGGCTGAGGTTCTGTATGTTTATCCCCAGGCAATTTCGAAACACATCCAGGGCTGAGAATCACAAACAAGGAATTACTCTCTCTTTCCCTTGGTGGGTATTTTCCCACTGAATTTATCACTCTATTGGTGAACTGTCTTAGTAGGCAGGTCTGTGTATCCTATGATTGGAAATTCTCAGAGGGCTGCCCCACTCCCTTTCCTAAAATGAATGTGGTTATTCCCAAATCAACAACCTATTGAGTCATACCTTTTCATCTATCACAATAATATCATTTTCAGAGGGCAACCTGGAATTTTCTAACTTATTAACTTATTCACTAATTTGCAGTTGCCCCCTTTAGCTCTCTACAACATGAATAATTGAGAATTCAAGCAAATTCTGGAATAACACTATAACAAATGAGAAGACAAGAAGTTTAGCATGAGTTCACCCAAGTCTCCTCCAGGTATTAAGTTATGTAGCAATTACTTTGTGTCAGACATTGTTCTAAGTGCTTTACATAAATAAATAATTCTAATCTTCAAATTTATTGTTATCCCTACTTTACAGAGGAGAAAACTGAGGTACAGAGAGGTGAAGTGACTTGCCCAAGTCTACATACCTAGTAAGAGGTAGAGGCAGAATTTGAAGCAAGATAATCTGGGTCCAGGATCAGGACTTTACAATCTAAAGGTAAGCTAAGCAGACGGGTGGCGAGCCCCTGTCAGCACAGAATCAGAGACCCCTGAAAAAGAAGGCCTAATGCTGTCCCCTGGCCTAGGGAGGAGTCAGGAGGAGGAGGAGGGGTGAGTCCTAAAGAAACCAGACTGGGGGTCACAGCTGACCACAGGCCGATGGCTTCCTGGATTCCCTGGCAGAGGAATGAGAGATATGAAAGGGAAATTCTTCAGGAAAAGAAAACATTTTTGAGGTTTTTTTCCTCCCTCATCTCTGATTGCAGATCCATGGTTTCTTTGCTGAGTCACTGAGGACATTTGGAAAGGGGTGGGGTGCTGAAGGAGTGTCACCACACTCCCAGGGCAACAGAGCCACCAAGGCTGGACACTTTGGGGGTCTTCTGGACAGCCTAGCTCCCTGCTCCTGGAATGGTGATGCCACATAGCTCTTGTTCTAAAAATAGTTCACCAAGAGAAAGCAGATTCTGTTTCTCTTCCTCATCTTCCCCTGAGTCTCTTCAATGAATAGAAAATAATATTAATGAATGTTTGAATGAATAATCAAGTAAATAAGAAAGTGATTCAACACACACTGATCCCCTATTGAAGGTTCTGGAATTAGACATGCCTGGATTTGCTTCCAGCTCTGCCACTTATGACCCTAGGCAGGTAACAGAGCCTCAGTTTCTTCATACACAAAATGCGGATATTTACTGCAACCTACAAGCTTGGGGTGAGGGCCAAATGAGGTAAGACAGGTGAAGCTCCTGGCACACAGTGAGCATTCCATAAATGGCACCTCTTGTGTGCCAGGCACTGAGAGGGGCTGGAAATCACAGAGGAATAATCTTAGACTCTAAGAGTTCACAGTCCGGTGGGAGGGGAAATAGAGATGTAATGAATCAACACAACGGATGATGCTAGAAGAGAGGCCAATTCCCAAGGCTAAAGACCCAGAGAGGAAAAAGATCAACTGCCAAGCTGGGGCGGGGCACATCAGGAAGTTCCTGCTAAAGTCTCTAGTCCAGGGCTTCTTAATCACCTGCGCAGCAACACCTGGGGCTTTGCGAAACTACAGATTCCCATTCAGCAGCCCTGGCTTGGGGCTGGAGATTCTGCATTTTTAACTATCTCCCACATCATTTGCAGGACCTCAGGTCACACCTTGAGTCCACAGCCAGGCAGTTTTCAGAGGTTCTCACTGGCAGACCTCTCTGTTATACTTTGTATCCACTTTCAGGCTGGTGCTCAAACTTGCAAAACCTGCTAAATAGGCAGCTATCTGAGCCCCTCCCCAGATATCCGATATACCTGGTAATTCTAATGCATGATTCTAATACCCACAAAGGTTCAAATCCTTGAAGGTGGCTATTTATTTGCTTCCTCCAGCCTTGCCCTTTCCAGGCCAAATCCTCCAAATGCTTCAAATGTTTTCACATCCGGTATTTTGTAACGAATTCTCTTTAAAAGGTCATCGATTTATGAGAAATGAGTTAATTGTGAATTTTTTATTAATGTAAACCATTTTCATTCCATCTTAAAGGGTAGGAGAGAGGAAGCTGTACTGGAAAGGATGAGAACTTCTTGCTGACTTGACACAAAATACTGATATCAATGAAGATAACATTCAGCTGACAGTGAACATGGTAAGAAGTGTCAACAATTCAAAGATTTCAGATGAACTGCTAAACCAAAAACAAAATCTTATGGCTCATATATGGAATAAACTCTGATAAAGGTTTTCTCAAATTTGATGACTATTTTAATATTTATATGACATTACCAATCATGGCTTGTGAAGCCAAAATAAACCTTTCTAAACCATCAGTAATTTTTAAATGTCCAATCGATTATGCTAGAGAAATACTGGCTTATCTTTTTTATTTCTTTTGTGGAAAATATTATAAAATCACTGTCACAGGAAGATGAAGCCAAAGAGGAAGCAGCCAAAACATGTAGGAAAAAGGTATTACAGAGGAGTGTCAAGTAATTAACATAGATATTGTGTTATATGTCCAGATTTTGTGATGTTTCAGCTTTAACATTTTTTCTAATATGTTGTGATTTCATTTCAAAATCAAAATATTCACTTTTGTATCTTTTATATTTGATTTTATATTGTTTTTCTTAAAGAGGGCCTGCAAAATTGCATAAGCTTTAGACCCAACAAAATCTGAATCTACCCTGGATATACTGGAAAGCACATGGGCTCTGGGGCCAGACCTGACTTAAGTCACAGATCTACCATTTGCTCGCTGTGTGCTGTGTGGCCATTGACAAATTACTTAACTTCCCTGGATGGCAATTTCCTTCTTTATCTAAAATAGGATGGTAATATCTATCACGCAGGCTCATCTGAGGATTAAATAAGATACTGCGTGAAAAGTGGCTATTACATGGCTTCACTGACCTTGTGGAAAAGAGACAATTAAGACTGAGAGGTTCATCTGAGGTCACACAGCTGAGAACATGTACTCTGAAAAGAATCTCGATTTCAAGTTTATATTAACAATCCTCCTTCTTCGCTGTCTCTCACCCCTTTTAGTATAAAAGTAAAAAAGCAATCTTGTAGTATCCCTGAGCCCAAATCAATCTAACCCATCCTTCACTTTTCATCAAAGAGAGGTAACAGAGGCAGTCCCCACTCCCAGTACAACCCTTCATGTGGGGAAAGTGAAATGAACACCCCTCTGACAATGCCTGTAAGAAATAATGAATTAGATGAAATTAAGAAATACTTGGCCTTTTGTTGAAATCATAGATTTGGTTACCGGGTTTGTGTTCTCTTTTTTTTTTTACCAACTCAAACAACCCCAAGATTCTTCTCTTTCCACAAACTTGTTCTAGTTTCTTTAGAAGTATTCTCTCATTTCATTCTCACGGTGGCCCCATATAAGTTGTTAGAAACCTCATTTTGTAGATAAAGAAACTGAGACTCAGAGAGGTGAAACATCTTGCCCGATATGAATTCCTGTCTGTCTGTCAGAGCCCACGCTCCTAATCACTAGGCCATATTGCCTTCCTGCCAATTGCTCCTCTTGTATGTTTCGGTACAGTGGAACTGAGACTTAGGTGCTAGAGTAGGGAGTAGACAATCTGAGGATCCTTGTGGTTCCACATGTCCCTCGAACCCTAGCATTGCCCAGCAGTTCCAAACTATTTTTGTTTCTCCCTTCTGATCCATGCTTTTTCTCCCAATGCTCCCTGCAGAGTAGAGCTAAGACCTGTTTGCCTCTCAAGGAGCCACAGATGGGTATCATAAGCCCCTGGTTCTAACCTGGCTGGGCCACCATCTCACCCTTAGGCAAGTTGGTGACCTCTCTCTGGACCTAATTTGCCACAATTTTAAAATAAGGTAGGACAGAGATACTTCCAAGATCCTCTGCAGGTCCAAAATTCTCTAAGTTAGTCCATCCGGTGTACACAGAATACAGGTAATTAAACGTGCTCTTGCTGATTTTCTGAAGATTTCCCTGCAAAGCTACAGCATCCTCTGTATATAGAGCATCACGAAGGCTATAAAGTATATATGGTGATTAATATGATGTGGCCATGGAGTTCAGAGATGTGGCTCTGAATCCTGGCTCTACCGGGCACTGGCTACGTGGCCCTGGGCAAATCCTTAACCTCTTGAAGTCTCCTTTTCCTTCTCTACAAAATGGTGGTCTCACAATGGTTCCCATCCCATAAAGCTGTTGTGACAATAAACAAGATGAGGCCTGGAAAGTGCTTGGTACCATGCTGAAGGCCCGACAAATGAAGGCCATTAAGGTCATTTCCACATGTGATGTCCTCAGGCCTCCTCATCTGTTTTTGACCTGGGATAACCTCAAAGGGAGACTGAGGCAGAGAGGGGCAGAAGGGGCAAGAAACATGTGATGGACAGATAGAGTATGACCTCAGATGCCTGCACATGGCTGATGGGAGAAGAGAATGGCTCGCTCTCTGCCTAGCCTCATCCACGTGTGTCCAGGCAATGTCAATGAGATGATGCTAGAGAACACTAAACTATCCAAAGTGGGAAGGAATTACGGATATTTCTGAAATACGTCCCAAATTTTCTATCTTAGGCACTACCAAATTCCCAGGTTAAAGCTCAGAGTCTGTTCTTTCTTTCTCTTCACACTGGCACCATTCCTAATCAGAATTTCATTCCCCATTCAAGCAGTCAGCTCGAAGCCTCCAATTCCTCTAGTCTCCGAGAGCTCAGCCCATCTGCTCTAAATCCTTTAAAACAAACAAATAAACTAATAAACCAAACAACATTCCAACCATTTCTTTCTCTTAAAAAAATATCTTTGAACTATGGGAGGTGAATACACAGTGTAAACATATATATGCCTTACTGTTAAAGTGTACAGCTGAAACTTATTGGATTTCATTAACCAATGTCACCATAAAAAAAATAAATTAAAAGAAAATCTTTGCATTTATTTATAATCGTGAAAAAAGGAAACAACCCAACTGTCCAACAATAAGGAATTCATTAAATAAATTGTAACCTTATAATAGAATATCATACTATAATAATATAGTACAATAGAATATTGTATGGTATTATACAGAATACTATATTAGATATCACAATTGAATATTGAAAGCAATCATGGATGTAAAATAGAGTGGTGGTTTCCAGTGCGGGTCCTGGAATTGGACTGACCTAGGTTTAACTCCCGGATCTACCATGTTCCAGCTGTGTGGCCTTGACAAGTCTCTCTCCACCTTTGGTGTGCATTAGAAAAATGACAATAATAATAAAAAGAGTTCTGACTCTGCGGTCAGACTTCCTGACTGGTTTAAATCATGGTTCTGTCACTTTCTAATAGCTGTATAATCTTGAACAGGTTAATTAAGTCTTCTGTTCCTCAGTTTCCTCATCTTCAAATGGGATCTACCACACAGGGATTTTTTTGGGTGAGAATTAAATGAGGCAACACATGTTAAACTCTTAAAGCAGTACTCAACACAGTTAATATGACACTATCTTTCTCCCACCTCCATCCTACCTCTTACCCCTCAAGTGATTTCTAAATGTAAATGTCACTTAGAACATGCCACCTTGAAGAAGAACACGTGAGCTATTCAATACGTGCAACATCGACCTGCATCCAGCTCAGGTGGGCCCTACGGCAGGGGTGTCTGTCATCAGTAAGAACTGGTTAAGCAGGCACTAACCTAACCCTCTCATCTCTAACAGGAGCAGCTGGGGCTTGCTGGAACTCAGTTTAGTCGAACAGAAAAACAACAGCCTGATTTCAGTACATGGTGAGCCACGTGATGGTGTGCACTGCACTTCATCTTAACTGGAAACTCACTAGCTTTCTGCAGAGGGTTCTTGATGGAGGGTCCCAAGTGTCCTCGTTACCACTCAACAACAGCCCAACTTAGCTGGGGTCACAGAGAGGCAGCCACCTGTTGAACCACAGTAGGGTTCAGTTCCCATCTTAGTTCTTTCTTCAGGCAAACCCTGGCACTGCTATCAACCTAACACTTAAAAGGGGGCAATGGAGTGGAGGGACAATCTGCTATTTCTCTTAGGCCTAACTGTCAATTCTCCATAGTTCTTGGCTTCCATCAGAATTAAGCTAATTCATATGACATGTTACAAAGAGTTTATATACACATGATCCCATGTGAAAATGATGATAGTCATTTACATGTACGTAAAGTTAACCATTTTAGAAAATGCTTTCTCCTCCACTAATTTCATCTTCGTAAGAACGCTGGGAGCTGAATTGGAAAAAATCAAGTGAGGGGAAGGTAAGGCCAATGGAGGTACAGGGCATTGCCTGGGGAGGCGGCTCCAAGGCCACTTGGATGGCATGACCTCAGCGAGGGCACCTCATGCCTGGGCCAACCTCCTCAGCCTCTCAGGCTCCAAAATATGACCTGCCAGCATGTCCAGAAGGGCCTCCACTTCTGGGGGCGGGGGAAGACTCAAGGTAACCAGTGCCCCAAGACAGTGGTGCATCCCTCACAGACCAGTACGAACCGACAGTAGGAGACACAGCTGCTGAATGGACATGACAGAAGCACCTGGAGCCTCTGGCCAACACAGTCTCAACCTGTAGGCCCTTCTCCAGGTGCAGCCAGAGGGGAATCAGAAAAGGGCCTGGTGGGTGAGGGAGTGGAACTAAGGGAGGCAGTCACAGTGTTCCAGTGTCAGGGGCACAAGCCAGGAGTGGTGACTCTTTCCGCAATAGGGAAAATCACCAGGCCAAGCCATGCCCCCTCTCTACTCAGTGACGTCTTGCCTTTTTAAAAAAAGTATCTAGGGCTAATGGACCTTTCTCTGTAGATATGTTAGTCTTCCAGTCCAGTGACAATTAGGACTTGTTGGTCTGGAAGCCTTTCTGTCTGTTTAAGGTAACTGCACAGCTCTGCTCCAACCATTGTTTTGATCTCATCATCCACTTTTCAGAGTCTGATTCTTCTTCCTAGCTCTGGGTGGAGGTGAGGCAAGCAGGGAGAGATGCAACTCCGGAGTTGTTAGATGGTATTATTTTATATGTGAAGAAAGTGAGGGTCTGAGAAGTTGTGATAACAAAACTGTCTTTTATATATGAAAGATACTAGACTATAAGCTTCTTTGAGTAGAGACCATGCTGGACTGACTTAGACAACACCTCCTGGCCCACAGTACAAAGCCTCCCCATCAGGACCTTTCAGCACTAGCTTGCTAATTCAAATGCAGAATGTGTGAAGCTCAGGGTCACAAGGTAGTTGTCCCTAAAACAGAATGATTCACTGCCAAGATGGTATCTTCAAAGAACCGTATAGCAGTTGTAGTGACAGCAGTTGTAGTCACATCTTTAACCAATCCCCCATTGAGAAGCTCACACTTGCAAAATAACTCCCTGGGATTGGGTCCAGCCTGGGCCCTGAAATGAGAGAATCTCAGGCTGAGAGGAGATTCACAGGTACCTAATTCAGCCTAACCAAATTATTCACTTTCCCCATAACCCTAGTTCCCAGAAATTTACATTTCAAAGACCAATAAAATTTCCCCTCAAAATTTAGAGACCAAAAAGTAAGGCTATTACCAAGTAAGGTTATTAGGGAAAAAACCTATAGTCTATATTTACCATATTTCATAAAATAAAGAATACCTGAACACAAACCCTTTGAGAGGGCTCAGAACAAAGGACACTATCTTTAGTGGAAATAATTTAGTTATATAAAAAACCCAGTACATCATCTGATGAAAACTAGTCTGGAATCACAGTCCTGTACCAGATCCACACAGCACTTGTTGACACTTCTTCATGATAGCAGATCACAATTTCTGAAACAGCCCACCTATGTTCAAAAAACTTTAACTACTAACAGTTTTTTAAATGTATAATATGTAAATACTTTCTTATAAAAATTAAACTATTAGGGATAACACTTCAGGCACCCATCTCTATCGACTACTCCTTTACATATTCTGTGTCTACCTTCAGCTGAGGCCAGGTCCCTGACAGTAACAAGAACAGCAGCTAATATACTGAGCGCCTACCATGAGCTGGGCACTGCTCTAAGTGGTTAATATGTATTCACTCAGTTACTCTTTAGAACAAGCCTATGGAGTAAGAACAATTCTTATTCCCATTTACAGATTTTTAGAAAGCATAGAGTTATTTGCCTGAGTAAATGGCTAAGTTCATATTCAAACCCCAGCAGCCTGGCTCCAGAGCCCATACTCTTAACCACCACACTTGTTTATGGGAAGGCTTCCTTACATATCCATTGGAAGGCATAAAATACACTTTCCACTTCTCTCTTCCTCCTATGGCCCTTGCCCCAGTTCATTCTCTCCTTCCCTTTCTATTGGCCTACTGTACAGAAACTAACCCATATCCCTGCCTCTGTTCTCTTCGTCCACTGTACTTCCTCCAGTCCTGCATATATTTAAGTTGTTAGTCGAAACTTACTCTCATTATACTCAATTAAAGAAAATTTGGCAAATATAGAGAAGTAGAAAGGGAAAAAACCCAGCCTATTCATAGTCTTACCAACCACAGAAACCATCTCTATGAAACATTTTGATAACGTTCCTTCTAGTCTTTTTTAATACATGAGCCATTTTGTTAAACATGACATTTTTAAAAAACTTCACTCTAATCATATTATATCTAAAATTTTAGTGGAGTTATCGCATAAGCACTTTTCATGTTATTAAACAGAACTGTCAGCGTAAAGTTAAGCTCTAACTGTATTAGTCATTGCTCAAAAATTTCCAGTAGCGCCCCCCTATCCCTATCAAATAAATTTCAAATTCCTTAGTCTGGCATTTAAGGTTCTCTATAATTTATTGCAACGTATTTTCTCTCCAGTTTTTCCATACCCTAGCCTCTGCCTCAACACGTATTCTTACCATATGGGATTTCCATTGCTTGAATACTTTCTGCACTTTTTTCACACCGCCTGAGCCTTTGCTGATCCATGTGTTCTAGATTTTAGAGGACACACCCAATTTTGATTGGTCTGTGCTTAAACTGAACTCTTATTTCATGCGCCAACCTATTTCTACCCCCTATGCCAACCCCAAGCTCCACCATTACTTGCTCAGGACAAAAATCTTGGAGTCATCTTTGACTCCTCTCTTTCTCCCACATCCAATCCATCAGCAACTCCAATGGAGTTTGCCTTGGAATATCTATCGTGAACCCAAAGAGTTTTCAGCATCTGCCCTATGACCTCTGAAATCCAAGTCTCCTCTATTTCTCACCCATGCTAATGTAATAGCCTATATCTGGATCTTTCCGCTTCACTCTGGCCTCCATGCAAACAGTTTCCAATCCCACGATGATATAAATACAGAAAAAAGCATTTGACAAAACCCCTCAGCAAATTAGGAATAAAGGGGAGCTTCCTCAACTTGACAAAGAACATCTACCAAAAACCTACAGCTAATATCATACTTAATGGTGAGAAACTGGAAGTTTTCCCACTAAGATCAGGAAGAAGGCAAGGATGTCCCTTCTCACCACTGTTTTCAACAGTGTACTGGAAGTCCTAGCTAATGTTCTAGGACAAGAAAATGAGACAAGAAAAGGAAATAAAAGGTATAGAGACTTTTTGCAAAAGATACATCTGATAAAGGACTATTATCCAAAATATACAAAGAGCTCAAAGCTCAACAATATGAAAATTAACAATATGATTAAAAAAGAATCTCACCAAAGAAGATACACAGATAGCACACAAGCATATGAAAAGATGCTCAACATCATATGTCATTAGGAAATTGCAAATTAAAACAAAAAATGAGATACTGCTTGTGTAGGAAAGAACCTCAGTCCTCCTCCTGTATATCTTTCTCCTCTACTACCACACTCACAACACTTCTGATTTCAGACGGGGGCGTTTTTCCCCCCACACTAAGCAATTCTGCAATACCAGCTGAGTGTCCTACAAGTTAACTCAATTCCGACACTATCTACCTGAAGGTAGCGTCAGATCCTATAGGTTAAGGGCTCAGTCCCATGTGACTGTCTCTCACTTCAGACACCAAAAACAAGCGGTAGATCCCCAGGTTACCTACAACTTCTGTATGACTTGGCTACAAATCGGAGGTTGCCATCAACTCCTCCCCCTTGGATTCGATTAATTTGCTAGAGTGGCTCACGGAATTCAGGGAAACAGGCTTACCAGTTTATTAAAGGATACAGATGAACAGCCAGATCGGGAGATACACAGGGCAAGGTCTGAGAGGGTCTCTAATACAGGAACTTCTGTTCCTGTGGAGTTGGGGTACATCACCCTCTTGGTACGTAGATGTGGTCACCCACCTGGAAGATCCCCAAACCCCAAACTATTAGAATTTTTAAGAAGGCTTCTTTATGTATGCGTAATCAATTATTAACTCCATTTCTAGCCCCTCTCCCTTCTCTACAGAATGGAGGGACAGGGCTGAAAATTCCAAGATTCTAATCATGGTCATCCTATCCAGGAGCCATCCAGAAGCCACTCAGAGTCACCTCATTCCAACAAAAGATACTCCTATCACCCAGGAAATTCCAAGGGATTTAAGAGCCCTGGGTTAGGAACTGGGGTCAAAAACCAGATATTGGAACAAAGATGCTAACAGTGCTAACAGGAGCTCTGTGCCAGGAATTGGGGGCAGAGACCAATACATATTTTTTTGTATTTCACACCACTACACACCTATTAGGCAGCCAATATCCAGAAGACTGACAACACCAAATGCTGGAGAGGATGTGGAGCAACAGGAACTTTCAATCATTGCTGTTGGAAATGCAAAATTGTACAGCCACTTTGAAGACAGTTGGGCAGTTTCTTACAAAACTAAACATACTCTTACCATATGATCCAGCAACTGTACACCTTGGTATTTACCCAAAAGAGTTGAAAACATGTCCACATAAAAACCCGCATAGATATTTATAGTAGCTTTATTAATAATTGCCCAAACTTGGATGCAACCAAAATGTCCTTCAGCAGGTGAATGGATAAATTAACAACTGTGGTAGACTGGAAAATAGAATATTATTCAGCGCTCAGAAAAAAGAAAAAGGATCTATCAACCCATGAAAAGACATGGAGGAACTTTAAATGCATATTACTAAGTGAAAGAAGCCAATTAATCTGAAAAAGGTGGCTCCATACTACATGATTCCAGCTATAGGAGATTCTGGGAAATGTAAAACTATGGAGACAATAAAAAGATCAGTGGTTATAAGGGCAGGGTGAAGGGAAGGATGACTAGGTGGAGCACAAAGAATTAGTCAAAATACTCTGTATGGTACTACAATGGTGGATACATGTCATTATACATGTGTCAAAACCCACAGAATGTACAACACCAAGAGTGAACCCTAATGTACACTATGAACTATGGTGGGTGATAATGATATGACCATGTAAGTTTATGGGTGATAATGATATGACCATGTAAGTTTATCAAATATAACAAGTGTACCACTCTGGAGCAGGATGTCAATAGCGGGGTTGACAGTAGGGGAGGTTGTTCGTGTGTGGGGGTATATGAGTGCTCTCTGTACTTTCCACTCGGTTTTGCTGTGAACCTAAAAAGTAAAGTTTATTAATTTAAAAAATTACTTATACATAGGAATATACAAAGGGTTATTTATAGTAACAAAAACTGATGAACAACCTTACAGCCCAATAGAAGGGAAATGGCTTGTAGGCAGGGACAAATCTTACCCATTTTTATATCCTGCCTCACTCCCTCCAGCTCCTAGCTCTGTGTCTAGAAATTTATTGATTAAATATCCCTGCCATACTCCCCTGCCATAACCCTGCCAGTATCCTCATCTGCCCCCTCCCCAGACAACAGGATGGATGCTCAGAGAGGATCTGTCTTCTTTTAGGGGAAGCTGATGGCCGAAATCTCTCCAACTTCCTAGCTGGAGAGCTGCTTCATCTTCTCCTCCCACGGACCAGGGCACAAAGGGTGGGGCACGTTCTCCAGGAGGGCCCGAGAGTCACAATGCTCCTTTGTATGAAGTAGCAACCTTTGCACCCACAATTAGTATTTTTAGAGGAAACCATTTATCAGATTAACTAGTTGGCACTGACATGCAGAATCTGACCCTGAGACAGAGATACAGGAAAACGAAGGTGGGGTGGTGAGGGGGTGGCAGAGTAGAGATCTGGGTGGTGGGGAAAAGTGGGAGTGCTGTGGGATAGAAAAGTCAGATTGAGGCAAAACAGGCAAGGAGGCAGGAAAAACGTGGGGCAGCCTGCACTTAAAATAAATTCCACCTACTTTACCAAATAGCTTAGAATCTAAGTGTGAGCTGAAAACCAGGAGTAGTGTGAGAATCTGGCTGGACACCAAGAACAGCTCCATGGTTCTCTGTAGGGATTAGACATGGTCACCTCTAAGGGCCCTTCCAGTCTGTCATTTTAGGACTTCAAGGGACCTAATGACGATGATATCCACAGTTATACAGCGCTTACATTGTGCCAGTAATTGGTCTGTGCTTTTAATATGATAGTAACTTGCTTAATCTAAAAACCAGAAGAGGGAGGTATTATTATCTTTTTATTACAGATCAGAAAACTGGCGCAAAAAGAATAAGTAACTTGCCTAAGGCCCCACTGCTAGAAGTGGCCCATCAGAATCTGTGCTCGATCATGCTCTGCTAGCTCCCTTAAGGGCTAAGAGGGCAGGCACAATGAGATCTTCCCTTCAGGCCCCAGTACCTTGGGGCCTCTGCTCAGCTCTGTCACTTTTCCTTTCTGGTTCTACAGAAGGAAGCAGAAATGCTGGAAAGTTTCTAGAGCTGAGGTGATTTTCACCTGCCTTCAGGGGAAGTTCAGAGGACCAATAAACAAGCTGTTTTTTAAAAAGATCTTCCCACCCCTGATTGCGGAGCATTTAAAAGCTCCCTCTCTCCCCTCTTGCTCCTTGCCTTGCTATCAGCCCACTCAAATGCTGAGTTTAATTTAGTCTTGAAAATAATCTCTAAGTCATTCCTGGAGCTGAGAGAATTCGTGCATTTAAAAAATATCTATTGAATACCTACTATGTGCCAAGCACTGATCTAGGTGCCAAAATAACTTTTTCTTGGCTTGGAAGGATTATTAAAGCGAAGAAAATGGCAAAAAAATTTTGAGGGTTTCATCAAGCAGGAATTGAACACATGGGACCACTAAAGTGATTCTCCTCTGCTCCGTGGCACAGGCCTTTACAAGAAGAGCAGCAAAAGGAACGTGTCAGGAATGGCTGATGTCAAAGATGTCTCTGAGGTAGCTATGGCCAAGACTGGCTAAAAGCCCACTAGCCCCTTTTCCTCTTTCTGAGTACACAGGAAAACTACAACTCCCAGCTTCCTTTGCAGTTAGGTTGGGGCCTTGCCCCTGGGTCTAGCCCATGGAATGTGGGCAGCAATGATGTTGCCTCTTCAGGCCTGGACATGAAACACCTAACACAGTCCTCACGCTCTCAGTTATGAGAATGAAGAATGCAGAAGCAGCTAATAGAGGACTGCCAATAGAGGGTGGACACCATCTAAGAAGTAAGAAGTCTGGATCTCTGAGTCACTACTTAGAAGTTATGAAGTAAAAAAAAGCTGTTTAATTTCATGCAACCCAGTCTGTTATGTTGGGAGAATGACAGACAGTGCTTCTGGTATGTTTGGTGGAAATGAGGAACCGGGCTTCCCCTGGTCTGGGAAGCTTCCCTTGACTTGGTCACTTTTCTCCCCACAGGGTTCATTTCTTCTCTAGGGTCTCTTGAAGCACCGTGTATGAATTTCTACAATGCCACTTCTGGCAGATGTTTTGGTGTCAGTCTTCTATTAGATAGTGAGCTCCTTAAGGGTAGAGCTTAACACAAGTCTATCATTTAGGTGCTCAAGAAGCTGAAATGATTTGGTGTGGAGAAAGGATGAAGAATTTACCTTTAGACAGAATGCTTTATATTGATGGTAAGATAGCCAAGTGGTCCTATTCGACTCAACTACATTTTAAATAAGGGCTTCAAACTCAGGTAAGAGGTCAGAGATAATTTGGGTTGTCAGAAAAGTGTCAACATTCAGAACTCTAATAGCAGAAGAGATCTTCAAGGTTAAGATTATGGTAGCCCTGGCACTGTACCAAGCTCTTTTTATCATTATTTTACATCATTCTCAGAATAACACTACAAAGTAGTTATTAGCTTCAAAAATGGGGAAGTTGAGGCTTAGAGAGTTTAAGGAATTTGCCTGTGATCATATGGCAGTAAATTGAGGAGCTAGAATTCAGGGTAAAAGCAAAAGCCACACAATAATCATAATGATAATCGTAAAAGCTATTTATTAAGCAGTTACTATGCTCCAGATAATTTAGTACTTTACATGTACATCTTGCAACCATCCTATGAAATAATATTTGCAAATGCAAAAGCATGGCTCTATCAACCAACTAAGCCCTTAACCACTCTGCTTTTAAACAATCTTTTGGGGACACTCATTATTAGATGGCTAGAACAGTAAAAATACTTTACAGTTTGCAAAGTGATTTCACATACCTTATCTCATTTGAGTCTCACAACATGGTGAAGGGTGGTGTGCAAGGCAACTATTCTTGCACCCAATTGAAAAATGAGGAACGTAAGACTCCAGGCACAATCAAGACTAGAATGGAGATCTTCTGACTTCTAATCTAGGCTTCATTAAAAGCATAGGTAGAGAAGAAGTAATATAGAGAGAAGCTGAAAGTTAAATGATGGAAAAAAATACTAAATAAATACTAACTGAAAGGAAGCTGACACCAAAGGTTAACATGAGATAAATAGGCACTAAGGCAAAAAACATTTAAAGAGATAGTCACTATATGCTGATTTGAAAATTTGCTACAATACTAATTTATTGTTTACTAGAATAATACAGTAATTCTAAACCTGTATATCCCAAATAACAAAGGTTCTAAAAATATGTTAAACTTGACAAAACTATAAGGAGAAACTGATAATTCCACCATCTGAGTAGGAGATTTTAATATATCTTTTTTAGTAATTGGTAAATTGGACAGACAAAAATCTGAAAGGATTTGGAAGATTTGAACAATGCCATTAACAAGTTTGAAATCTATATCTATCTATACACTTACATATATTTACATATGTGTATGTATTTATATATCAAGCTTGTTAAATAAAAATGTGTGTGTGTTGGAGAATATACATTCTTTACTACCCATTATCATAAAGCAAGTCTCAACACTTCAAAAACTTAGTGTTATAAAGACTATATTAACTGACAAAATTTGGTTAAGTTAGAAGTCATCAAAAACAACAACAAAACATCCCACACATGTGGAAATTTTAAAACGCACTTCCAAATAACTTATAGGTCAAAGAAAAAAATCTTAATGGAAAATTTTTTAAGAACTAGAACTAAATGATAATGAAAATACCACATAGTAAAACTTATGGGATGTCTACACTAAGACCCAGATTTTCCACTTCTAGGTACCTACCCAAGAGAAATGAAAGCTATGGCCACAAAAGACTTATATAAGAATGTTCACAGATGAGCATTTAAGATCTTGCTCTCCACCCAGCATATGTCATCCATTTGGCTCAAATAAACTCTTACGAAAATTCAAAAAAAAAGGAAGAATGAAAGGTTCACAGGTGCTTTATTCATAATAGTCAAACACTGAAAATAATCCAAATGTCCATCAACAAAGAATGGATAAACAGCGTATATCCATCGATATAATGTAATAAACTCAGTAATAAAAAAAGAACAAGGTAATATACACAACATATGCTAGGTGAAAGAAGCTGCACACAAAAGAGAATATATTGAATGATTCTATTTAGTCCCAAGTATGATTCTATACTTGGAACTCCTAACCAAGTATAGTCCTAATGCTGATTAAGTCTTGTGGTGAAGGGGAAATTGATCCAAAATGGGCCAATGGAGCTTTCTAGGATGATATCACAAGTTTATGCCACCTTCTCTTAGAGATTAAAAAGAGAAGAAACATTTTGAACTTATCCAATGAGGTTAGGAAAATCTTAATCCAAACTAGCCAAATATAATATGAGAAGGAAAAATTACAGGTTAATATCACTTGTAAACATAGATGTTCACATCATATTCAAAATAAAGCAAATCAAATCCAGCAGTACTATATAAAAAGATAATATATCATGTCTCAATTGAACTGACCCTAGAAATACAAAGTTTAACATAAAAATATTGATGTAATTTATAGCATTCACAGGTGAAAAAAGAAAATCCAAAAGATGCAGAAAAAGCAATTGATAAAATTTAACAATAAACTAGAAATAAAAAGAAACTTCCTTAACGTATTAAAAAGCATGTACCGAAAACCTATAGCAATCATCATTATTAGTGAAAAAACATTTATATTCAGGAACAAGTCAAGGATGACTGCTATTCCTGTTTCTAGCTGACATTATATTGGAGGTCCTAGCAAAATCAGAAAGCAAAAGTATAGAACGAAAAAGAATAACAATTAAAGGCGTAGAATTGGAAAGAAACAACGTCACTGTAAATAGATATGTTTGTCTAGATAGAACCCTTTCAAATCCACAAATTATTAAAATTAAGAGAATAAAGTAAACAAAATCCAAACTATGTCATTGGAGTTTAATAGAGGAATGACCCAGAAAGGGAAACACCAGAAGCTTCCATGGAATTAGTGATGTTATATTTAAGTTACAAAGTAGGTATATTATGGGTTTAGCTTATTATACTGCTTTATAATTTACATATATACATATTCAAATATATACACTTATATTTTTTGAATCATAATTCAATTAAAATTTTAAAATAATATATTTTCTATATTATCCCATAATTAGTTGTTTTATTCTCTTACAATGAAAATGTGAAAATGACTGCATTTGGAAGTAAAAAAGATTAAAAAAAGAAAAAAAACAAAGCCAATGAATGGAGCCTGGAATTTCACGAAGGGTTTGGTGGATAGGCTGCTGGGTTGCAGTGAGGGTGGTTAATAAGGCCAAGTCCACTTAAAGTCAGGACAAGGGCTTAGTCAAGTATTGAGAAGAGGCTGGTAGATTTGAAGGGAAGACCCATAGCAGTGACCTTTAAGAGGGCAGTTTTTATAGGCTGGCAGGAGGCGGGGCCCAAAAGGAGGGGGTTAAATCATGAATGAATAAATAGCAAAAAACTGGAAACCACCCAAAGACCTAACAATCAGGGCCTGGTTAAACAACCATAGTACCATTCATAGAAGAAATGATGCTGTGTCCATACACAGACGGGCTTACAAAATTAGGTGACGTAAAAAAATTTCAGGACACAAAATAGCATTTGTGCAGATTACAATTATGAAAGGACATGCGTGTGCAGTGAAAAGCAGATAGGATTGGACAAGATCAAGTCATGTTTTTGGACGCTGTTTTAAAGCTATGGGATTTTATTTTCCATTTTTGGAATGCTGGTAATCATCAAACAAAAACACGTAATATTTCTTTAAAATAAAAAGAATGGTTGTTGAAGAAATGGAGGCAGCAAGTGAAGGCCACTCAGTGGAGAAATCTGACGGTGACAGGAAGGAATGAGATGGCAGAGCAGCTGGAGGAGTGAGAAGGGCTTGGGGCAGCAGCTAGTGGGGGCGAAGGCCAGGGGCTCCAGGGGAAAGGGTGAAGGAAAGACGGAGGCTATTTCCTTCATTGCCTATGTGTCATTTTTTTAATTAAAAAACGAATAATCCTCTTTTTAACAAATTCAAACCGTCCAGAAGTGTGTGTGTGTGAGAGAGTGATATGTATGTGTGTGATAGCCTCACCTCCTACTTCCTACTGTTGTTAGTTCAGAGTGTAGCTTTCCAGAGCTGTACCATTTTTCTTTCATTTGCACTTCGTTGGCTTTTTAGTTTAATTTTATTTCATTGGCTTTTAATTACAGAGTGAGATTGGCTTGTTAAAATATAGCATTAAAGAATGTAAATAGTGAAATCTCCCATCCTCCAAAACTAACATCTGTTGGTGGTCTGGAAAAGGTCTTTACAGACTTGTCCGTGTGCATATAAAGACTGATGTATATATTCACTTACATCTTTATGGTTGGTTGTTTTTACAAAGCGGGACCATATTCTACCTATAGTTGACCAGTCTCACTCTACAATATGTCATGGTGGACAACTCCCAAGTCACCACATAGGATTAACTTCATGCTTTTGAATGGCTGCCTAATATTTGCCTAGCATATAGTTGAAAGATAAGCTTCAGAGGCATCCTTCTTTTCCTACAATTGGCAGGGAAGGATAGAAACAAAAGATTCAAGATGGCAAGAGGCATTGCTTGAAAGGGGACTGGCCATAGGAGTGGAGAGCAAGCAGACAGAGAGGGTCTTTTTTCTGCCCTCTTCCTCAGCCACAGTCCCACCCAAATCTAGTTGTATCACGTAAGAAGTGCAAGAAGGGAGGGTTGTGATTTGAGCAGAGTGATAATGCCACTGCTGGGGGCCCAACTTCCTTGAGTGACCTGTTCTTTCCCTGTCGTAGATAGGCAGAGCCAGCTTATCAGAAATCTTAAGGGGAGCCCTAGAACAGTGGTTCTCTAGGTGTGGTCCCTGTGCCAGCAGGAGCATCATCAACTGGGAAACAAATTAGAAATGCAAATTTTCGGCCCTGCTTCAGCCCCACAGAATTAGAATCTCTGGGGGTCAGACTCAACAGTCCGTGTTTAGCAAGCCCTCCAGGGGATGCAGATGTATGCTCAACTTTGAGTTCCTTTGTTCTAGAATGTGGCTTTGAGTCTGATTCCACTCATTCTCTTAGGAGACAGGAAGGAGTTAGCCCTGAAGGGAATAGGTTGGCCAACTTCATAATTGGTCTCTTTTAGTACCTTCCAGGGCTGGAGGCAAAATCAGTGACCTAGGGAGTCCGTGGGACTGCCCTTTCCCTCCCTTCTTATGACGTCCCTCTCTCTACCTCCACCTCTACAAAAAGAGCACCACAACAGAAAGGGAGGGTGGGGTGCAAACCATTGCCTTCCACTTTCCCTCAGCTGTGTTCCCTCCCAGTTTAAGGTAGCCCCTCCCATGGGGCGCTGCCCTTTGCTGGATGGAGGGCAGAATGGAGAGAGAAGCTTTTGAATGTTGGGGAGGAAATGGGATGTGGCTTCAGTGTGGCTGGGCTGGTGGAGGGAGTTGAAGGGAGAAAAGAAAGGCAGGGAGGGGAAGAAAGTCCTCATTTCACCCAGCTGCTTCTGCCTGCACCTGTTCCGCTGAGACTTGAGGAAAGACACCAGTAAATGAAACGTAGCCTCACCCTATCTAGAGGGGCCCCTGCCCGCGCTGCAGTGGGGCCGGGTTAACTGACAGGAAAACTGTGAATGGGTTCAGGTGGCTGAAATGAGGGGCAAAGGGAAACAGCTGGGCTCCTCTGGAGGGTGGAGCAACTGTCTCTGTCACCCCCAGGCTCTCAGAGTTTAGGGCAAGGGGTGGGGGTGGGGGTCGGGTGGGTCAGGACCAGGTTAGAGACCTGCCTATTTCCCTTTGATTCTGAATGGAACACCACTAAAGAGAAGGAAGCTTGAGTAGAAATAATCCACATGTGAATACTGATGAGGTTCCCTGTTTTTAAGCCCCACAACATTCCACAATATTTTTTAATTACTCTATAGTCGATAACCTTCACTGAAAAAACACATTTTGGGGAGCAGTTTTAGATTCACAGAAAAACTGAGCTGTGAAGATTGACAGGAAATTTTTAGTTTCCTCTTGATCTGCCCTGCACAAACAGCGCAGCAGTTTATGAGTAGTCCATTGGTCAGTCTATTGATCATTTTATAAGCATTTGTCGAGGGCTTTCAACAGCAATTTTCAAACTTATAAGCATCACAGGCAAGTTTATCAAAGAGGCAGACTCTGGGTCTCTTGACCAGATTCTGATTCAGCAGGTCTGGAGTTAGGCCTGGGACTGTGCATGTCTGACACACTCTGCAGGACATGCTGATACATTTGGCACACTAGGCCCCACTCTGAGAAACTCGGGTTTGGTGTAAGGTACAAGGGGCACAAGGCCTGGATGGGAAGAGAGAAAGCCATGAACAGAAAAGACCCGGATCCCATCGCCCACCCCCACCTGGAGCACTGAGGACACAAAGTATGGAACAACGTCAACTGAGGCAGCGGGGGAAGATGGGTGCTCACCGGCCCCGAAGATTTCAGAGGGAGAGGCCACTGACTGGAACACTCACCAGCTCTGAGATCCTCCTACAGCAACCAGCAAAGAGTCAGAGCGAGGAGGAAATCAGCCAGGAAACTGCCAGAGAATCATCTTGCCTGAGGCCTCCATTTCCTCATTGGTTGCTAACATAAGATGGAGTCGCGATGGTCGCTACCAGACTATCGTGTTAAAAGAGTGCTACATATACAGTCCGGAACAGTGGCTGGCACATAATAAGCACTAGGTAAATGAAAGTCGTCACAGTTAGGAAAAAGAGGAGCCACGATTGGCAGAGGGGCAGTGCATATGGCCAGAAGAAAACCTTGAGTCTGGGAGAAAGCAAGTGTCTCCTTGAGGAGGATGGGTGTGGTTAGAGCAGAGGAACCACAAATGAGAAAAAGCAGGATCAGGCTGCAAAGCTGAGGTAGGGGTGTTGTGGGTTAAACTGTGTCCCCCAAAACGATATGCTGCAGTTCTAATCCCCAAAACCTCAGACTGGCACCTTCCTTGGAAACAGGAGTAAATCCAACATGACTGGTGTCCTTGTAAGAGACGGAGGGAAGAGGGCCATATGAAGAGAGAGTGATCCAGCTACAAGGGAACACCTGGGGACACCAGAAGATGGAAGACATAGGAAAGATCCTCCCCTACAGGCTTCTAAGAGTCATGGCCTACAGACATGTTGACTTTGGACTTCTGACCTCCAGAACTGTGAGAGAATACATTTCTTTTAAGCCACGCAGTTTGTGGTCCTTTGTTATGGCTGCCCTATGAAATGAATACAGGAGATTTTGGATTTTCTGTCATGAGCAATGTGGAGCCATTACGGCATCTTCAACAACTAAATCATTCTTGATGAATAAACCAGAGACACTTAGGGTCCATATCAAAACCTTCTGTTGTAAAAAGACTGTTTAAAAGTCCTTTGCCCATCCATCAAAATGATGATCTCATAAAAGACAAAGAAAAAGTAAGGAACTATTTCAGGTTAAATAAAACTTACATGACAACTGTTTACAACCTGTGATCTGGGACTTTTTGTTCATTTGGCTATAAAACATATCATTGGGAACATTGAAATAAGGTCTGTAGATTAGATACTAGCATTGTATCAATGTTAATTTCCTAGTTTTTATCATTCTACTGGGGTTATGTAAGGGAAGACCTTCATTTAAGAATACACACTAAGGTACTTAGAAGCAAAGGGACATTATATCTGCAGTTCATATTCAAACAGTGTATATATATTAGAGAGACAGACAGAATGATAAAGCAAATATGATAAAATGTGAACATTTGGGGAGTCCGGAGAAGACTATATGAGCATTTTCTGTATAATTCTTATAACTTTTCTCTGCCTGAAATTATCAAAATAAAAAAGTGGCAGGGGGATCTGCTGACCAACTCATTGCTCTCCTGCTGAACTTACTCTAACCGTCTAAAGTTTCTGTAGCCTGAATGTAGACACTGCACTAAAGTGATGAGTGAGAGAGTTCTGAGAACTTCTGGTTTCTACATGTTAGGATTCTACTGATGGCCTTGGTGGTTGTTGGCTACTAAAATGTAGTTAATATTGAATTATCTATGGTACAAGTAATTTGCAGAAAAGTTTTTTCTCTTTTTCTCATATACGGTATGACCTGGAACTGTAAGGAGCAATACATATTTAATCCGAGCTTCTACTATGTTCATCATATCTTCGTTAACACCCTGAGACAGGTGAATCCTGGCTCTTAAAAATGTTTAGAGGATGGAGTCTCACTCTTTCTCATAGCGTATTCCATTTCTGAGCACTAGAAAATTCCTCATCCTACTAAACTGGAACCTACCCTCCTAGAACCTCTACTCAGCCATCCTGGTCCCATCTTCTGGATGGTGTTACAGCACCACCGTCCCACCCTGCCATGATCTTAGTAATTTCTCCCCTGAGCAAGTTGTTTTGTCAGTGTTCCTCTAGAATGTAAATGCAATACTATACGTCTAGCTTGACAATCAGAAAGGACAGGAAACATGACCTCTCTAGTGCGCAGGCATTTTGTTCACATGGCCTCAGCTGAAATTAAGCTTTTTAGCAACTGCATTACATGGTTGACTCATAATGAATTTAGACCCACCTTAAACCACAGTTTTCTCTTGAGAACCATGGTTAACTGCTGTTGGTGTCAGCAATTGTCACCACCAACATCACCTTATACACTTGTTCGCTCACTGTCAGTCTCCACCCACTAGAATTCAAGCTTCATGAAGGCAGGGGCTTTGTCTTGTTCAGAATCCCCAGCACCTAGAACCAGTTCAGGCCTATAGCAGATATTCGGTAAATGCATGCTGAATAAATGAATGGGTTTTAAGCCCTATCTCACTTATCCTGTACTCGTGCAATTTATTTAAAATTCACACGCAGTTTACTAACAAGAAGGATCTGAGGCGACTTGCTTTGCAGAGGACTTTTTGTTATCTTCAGAGCAAACTTTGTTCTTGTTGGAATTTATATTTTATTAAGTATACATCATTTGTTACAGCTTGTTTAGATCGAATTCCTGGCTCTCTCAACAAATAAGTCAACTATCCCTTCCCATGTCAAGCCATTCATTCGAGAATGACTCCATTTCATCCACGCTGGTCCCCTTGCTATTTCTCAAACACTCCAGGAAGGTTCTAGTCTCAGGATCTTTGCTTTGGCTGTTCCTTCTGCTTGCACATACCCTCCCACTTCCCAGATAGCTACAATGCCAATTCCTTACCTTCCACTCACTGTTCAAATGCTTCCTTCCCAGTGAGGCTGACACTGATCATCCTATTTAAAACTGCAAAATGCCCTTCTCTCCAATACTATCCCCCTTACCTGGCTCTATATTTTTGTTTTGTCCATAGTGCTTATTAACTTTTAACGAGCTTTATAACGTTGTTTATTTATTTTGTGTATTGCTTGCTATCTGTCCTATCAGTCCTACCCCTGGCTATACAAGGGAAGAAATTTTTGCCTGTTTTGTTAACCAGTGTATCCCAAGTACACAGAACAATGCCTGACACATAATAGATGCTCAATAAATATTTGCTGAATGAATAAATGGACAATGTCATTCCTGCTCTGGACACCAAGTGAATTAAAGCACAAAGGTGTCAGCTGATCACATGCCACTCATGTTATTTCCCAAGTCACTGGAAGAAATATGCAACGGGATGGACCTCTAACCCTCCAGATTGGCATCAATCTATTAATTAACTCTCTCAGCGTACAGTTTTTCAGACAGTAAAATGAAACAAAATGCCAATAACCCTATTTCAAAAAATATTTTAATGGCATTGGAAAATGCTCATCTTATATACAACCAGGTCAGTGGGGGATTCAAAACTGTAAAATACCACATGCTCCGAATTTTAGGAAAATAGCTGTCTACTCAGAAATAGCATTGGAAAGAAATATACCAAACTGTTAACAGCGATTATTTCTGAGTAGTGAGATCACAGCTCATTTTCATTTTCTTATCTATATTTTTTAAAGTTTCTACAATAAGCAAGTATTTCTCCTATGGCGACAAGAAATCCAACGGATGGGTGCTTGTCGTCCTTGTCATTATCTGGACCACTCAGCCGCACATGTCCTCACTAAGGCAGGGAGAACCTAGGTGACATCTTCCTGAAATTGACCCCACCCTCAGAAAGTTTCCAGTCAGGTAATTTCAGTAGCAAATACACACATGTGCACATGCAGACACATTCACTTTAATCCTAAAACCCTATGAGGAAGGCACCACTATCACCTTCACATTATAGATGAAGAAACTGAGGCTCAAAGAAGTTAAAGTAACTTGCTCAAGGTCACTTTTCAGAGCCCAGTCATGGATCTGAGCCGGGATTTTGAACCCAGGAAGTCCAGCTTCAGAATGGATGCTCTGACCCTCTCCACCATCTTATATAAACTCAAGCACCTCCAAAGGAATGATACTGAATGAGTGGTGGGAGAGCTAAATGGGGAGGTGTGGGAGCTGACAGGTTTGATGTATATTATCTCATTTAGTTCTTGCAACTACCCTGAGAAAAAGATATTTTTATCTCCCTGTTATAAACAAGGAAAATGAGACTCCGACAGGGGTTTGAACCTCTGCTGTGATACTTCAAGCTTACTAACCCCTTCGCCCATCAGTTTCCTTCTCTACAACCTAGGATAATAATCCTTAACTCACTGACTGTAGGGAAGGATTTAGTGAGAAAATAGATTCAAAACACACTCATCATGGAGCCTATCCCATCTTAAATGCTTCATAAACGTTAGCTACTGCTGCTCTTATTCTTGATACCAAAGTTCAGTCTTTCAGTGGTAAAAAGGAGAGTAATTAATTGAGTGGTGCCATCAGGAAATGTTTGATTAATGAATGGAGTCACAGAGGAGGTGCTATCAGAAGAGGCCTTGATGAACTGCATTTCACCAGGCGGAGGAGGGGCGGGGCACGCCCTGGAAGCACAGGGGCCCAGTTTCTCTCTCTCCCTGGCTCTCCCCTGCGCTGCACCCTGCTCTCTCCCCGTTTGTTCCTTATTGCGGCCTGCCAGTTCAGTACTCCCGCCCTCTCTGCCTGGGGTCCCTCACCTCAGCTGTTTCCTTAATCAGGGCCTCACAGCCTCTGCAGCAGGGAGTGGGAGCCCCCAGCCCTGGGATGGCCCCTGATAAACAGCTGGAGACTTTGGTCACAGAATCTGTCATCTCCAAAGGAAAAGCAGAAACAAACCACCGGGAGCCAGGGGGAACAGCTGATAATAAGTCACATTACTACTGGAGGCCTCTCCACTCTGCCCTCCAGCCTCTGCATCTGAACCCAGGGCAACAATGTCGCCTCTCCACAAAGCTTCCCTTGCTGGTCCCCTGAGGCCCCCGGCCCTTGCAAGCTATCAGCACAGAATCCATTCCTGTCATTTATTACATTAAGTGGAAACTGCTCAGATGTTGGAGTCCCAACCAGCCTGGGAGCTCCAGAAAGCAGGCATTCTGTCTCAGGCACCCAGTGCAAAGCTTAGGAAATGGGAATTCTGTGGGAATCCTGCAATGATGGAGTTAAGATATGGATGGGCTATTACATAGGCATTCAAAAATCCATATGTTGACCAAAAAAAAAAAAAAAAAAAAAAAAACCTGTTAAAATGTTATGTAGGTAAATGTCCAGGAATTTTTAATTTTTCCAAATAATATTAGCATTTTATATTGTAGCCATATAATGTTCACTTGAGAGACCATTTTTTTTTTTGAGGGACCATTTTCATTTCACTTGAGTGATCTAAGAATAATGCCTTTTTCCTTTAGTTTTATACATCCAAAACAAAATAAAAAAGGTATCTCCCACTACTTTTAAATGTGAAGGTTTTAAACTTATTTAGATTAATCAATGAGATAATTCAGTCATGTACTAAAACGCACAAATCAGATATTCCTGTGTTTTTAGGCAAACTATTCCAAATTTTAGAACAGCTGTTGTAAACTGTAGTCTATAACTATATCATGCATTAATGGTATGGATTTGTTTTATATAATGTCAGAAACTTAAGTAACTTTACATAGCATAAAAATGTTATGTTAAATAAAAGGGAAATGCAATGTTAGGCATGCAAAATGATCCTAACTTTGTAAAAATAAAAATCATTGCAAATAAATAGTATTCCATGATTTAATTTTTAAAGAATAAAACTATGAGTGTATATACACAGAAAAAAGGTCTAGAAGGACACAAACCAACCCTTAACATTGGTTTTCCCTGGAGGGTGGGTTGGAATTTGCATCTTTATTTTCTCCCTGTCTGTAATGTGTTTTTATTTTCTCCCTGTCTATGTGTTTAAAATTTCCTTTACTTTTATCATTACAATTTTTATTATTCAATTTAATAAATTTAATGTAAAAGTTAAATGTAAAAATTGACAATTATTTAAATGCTGTTTAAGAAATTGCATGAAAATTATTTAAATAACAAAGATATAAGACTAGAAGAAAACACAAAATGTAAGGAGGGCTGTCCTTGGGTGGTAACAACTATAAACAGTTTTTCCAGCTTTTCCTATTTTTCTGTATTGTCCAAATTTCCTATACTGAGCAAGTATTTATTTTATAATTTTTTTAAAACCTTTAAAAAAAGGCTGAATGAATGAATGAATGAATGCACAACTTTCCTCAAACCCTGCTCTGTGCCTGTATTTGACCCAACACGCAAGAGACTTTTGGCTCTCTGTCCTCCCTTGCTTCGCTATACAGTTAGGATCCTCAGAAGGACCCCGTCCACAGATGTACCTGGTTCAGGGCTCCAAATACAATGTCCTCCCCAGATCTGAACACATGTGTAGTGGTGAGAGCCTGCAGCAAGAATCCCTGGCTCCAGTCAAGACCATCATGGAACCTGCCCTGCCCTCATCTCAGCCTCCCAATCCTCCAAACTACACCCGTTCACCTCCAGAGACCACTCAGGTCTCCAGGAAGCCCTCTGCTCACCCTCAGCCTTCTCTACTCTCCCTTGCCTTGGAATGCCCACAGCATAGAGAGCATGTACCCCAAGACTTCAAACTTGCTGTCTTCTGCTCTCACTGTTTCCTCTCACTCATTTGTTGGACCAACATTGACTGAGAGAGTGTACGTGCAGTGATGGGTACTGCTGGAGAAACAAGGATACAGCCCAAAGGCATCAGGCACAGAACAGTCATTCTTCCTCTGAGCTAAATAAATGAAAGAAGAGTAAAAGGCAACTAAGACACAGTCTAGTAAAAAAATAAGTCACACCCATACGTAATATACTGCCCAGCATGACATGCTACCCAGGAGGTGGGGTATGTGGGAGAAACAGCCAAGTAGATTTAAACTGGGCCTTGAAGAAAAGCCAAATTTAGATAGACAATGTAGATGGGAACAGCAGAAAGGGCTTTGCAGGAAGGGGAAACAGTGTAAGCAAAGTAATAGAAGCAGGAACATCCTAGGATCTATCAAGCACTCTTGTTGTCAGAAATAACATTATAAAGGTTGATTGTGGGTCAAAGGGTAGAAAGGTGGGTTGATCCCCAATGCGAGCAGCACTATGATAAGTCGAATTTGATTTCACAGGCCCTGGGAAGCCTCTGATGGTCTTTGAGCAGTGGTGCTATGGAAATGCATAGAAATCCAGGTGGGCGCTCATGAAGGTCAGGAGTAGGCAGCCAGCCACAGGAGCAGGGAACAGGCACTGAAAGGGAATTGCAAACTTTGTTCTCATGTGCAGAGTGTGTCCTTAAAAAAATAAAGTCACATGCATTGACTGTTGGCCATGAGCAAGTCACTCTTCTACAGACTTGAATCCTGAAACAGTCCTGAGGTGAGATGACATAGTGTGATCCCACAAATTAACTGGACCACAAATAACACGGTCATTTTGCTAGAAAGCAGTCCAAGCGATGTGAATCCACATCAGCCTGAATCCAAAGACCAAAGCACCCTTTCTCCATTTCACTTTCTTCTATAATATCTTTTATATTTGCCAGCATCTAGCACTATGTTGGTTCAGTATACACGAGAATGAATGGATGAAGAAAGGAATGAACAAATGAGTAGATTGCAGGCTGGTAAAGGCCTCTCAGTACACATCAAAAGGGTGGAGGTGAAGAAGAGATGTAAGGATAAATGGAAAATAAAACAAACAATCGTTTTGTTACCACTTCCTCTGGGGCTAGGTCATGGTTTTTAACGGTGTGCAGCAGGCGCATACAGTCTGACACGCGCACATCCACACAGAGACAAAGAACTATTTATTTACTTCCTTTGTGAGGGGTAAATAAAGATCGGGTCAAAACAGGCTCTTCCAAACCACCAGGGGGTCTTCCCCAGGTGTCGATGCAGCACTTGGCCTGAAGAAGTCACAGGTGGCTGCCTACTCACATTGCCCATCTCCCTTTATGCATGTGTGCTTCTGGTTCACCAGGGAGACCTCAGGTGCAGTGAAGAAGTAGGAGGGGGGGAGGGTGGCAGTGCAAGGCTTCCTCGCTCCTCCTCTGACATGGGCAGAAACAGCAGAATTTACCACAGATGGTATGGCATGGGCGCCGGCCAAAGAGTTGGCACAGGGTGCTGGAGGCCCCTGTTGGGCCAACCAGTCAATCCTTAGACTGCTGAATATTTTTGAAGTGCTGGGACAGGGGGCACCTCTGGGTAGCAGGTAAATACCAATCCATGTGGAAGTACCATTGATCCTTATTATTTGTGGATCCTCTATTTGCCTACTCACTAAAATTTCTGTAACCCCAAATCCATACTCTGCCAATTTCGAGATCATTCACAGACACACACAGAGCCATGAAAAATTTGAGTCATCTGATACACATGTTCTTCACTGAGGCTGAACAAGGCGATGCTCTGTCTTTTTGTTTCAACTCTTACTCTGTAAACAAGTGTCACTTGCAGTCTATTTAGCGCCACCTTTTCTGCATTTTTGGCCTTTTTGCTGATTTTGCTGTTTAAAATGGTCCCCAAGCGTAGTGTTGATGTGGTGAGATCCTAAGTGCAAGAAGGCTGTGATGTGCCTCACAGAGAAAATATGTGTTAGATCATCTTTGTTCAGACATGAGTTACAGTGCTGTCCACCATGAGTTCAATATTAACAAGTCAACAGTATATATTAAATAAGGAGTGTTTAGGCAAACACACACATAAAACAAGGTATTAGATCAGACAGTTGATGAAAATGTTGTGACCAGAGGCTCAAAAGAACCTAACCCTATTCCCCTAGGAGCAATGGTTCAGTGTTCACTAATTCGGTGTTTGCAGCAGCAACTTTGTAAAAGGTAACTACCGTGAATTACAAGAATTGACTATATTTCAATATTATAATAATCAGGCAGCCACATCTTTGGGTACCTGTATATGCCAGTCTGCATCTACTCTATCCACCACCCACCTTTTCTGAACACCTGCTAAGTACAAAATCCTACACTAAAAGCCAAAAATATGGGATTCAGACAAGACCCCTGCCCTCCCACTGACCACGGAGATAGGGGCATGTGACTGAAGGTTTTGTTTATTTATTTGGCCTAGATCTTTGGGCTTATATACAGTGTTGGGGCCTGAAACTTTTGCCAATGTTTTCATCATACTGGCAAACACATGAATCATAATGGCTGAACAGTTGTTACGTGCCAGGCAGTGTTCTGAGGGCTATGTGCACAGGAGGCCTCCTAACGACCCGGTAAGGTAGATGCTGTCATTATCCTCATCATACAGAGAGGGGCGTTGAGACAGAGAGAGGCGAGTTAAGAATTTATTCAGACTGCACAGCTGCTGGGTGGTAGAGACAGGGGTTTGTGCCACCTCCAGTAACATGAAAGGCTGCATCTTGTGAGGATCTCAGCCCTCTGTCTCCTTTGCCTTGCCACTGGCATTGTTCAGTAGCAAAAGAGCATAAAGTGACACTGGCAAGTCACACAGAGGTCCAGGCAGGAGCAAGCAGGGCCTGAACCAGGCCATGCCACAGAGAATAAAGTCAGAGAAGGATGTGCTGTGGAAGGAAACAGGGAGCTGGGGCAGCCCTCTGAGGAGGCGAGGCCATGGTGCCTCTCTTCCTGGACTAGCTGGGGGAACTACAAGGCCGAAAGGGGCCTATGCAGGAGCCTGAGAAAACAAAGGCCACAGAGAGGAGGTGTCCCCACACAGACTCCCATTTTCCACAGCACACTCTTTCCTGGGACAAAAAGGTACAGTTGGTGAATTGGGGTCATGTGTAGTGGGAGAGAGGGATTCCACCCAAACTGGAGCACTGGAGGGAAGGCCAGGTTTGAAGGAGGGAGTGAAAGAAGACATCTCCCCTAGGCTCAGATGAGAAGCCACAAAACTTACCAACTGAGAAAAAGCAGATTACATGCCTGGTATGTGAGAGAGAAGTGAAACCGCAATGCCCGCTCCACCCACTCCCTGCAGGCCCCACCCCCCCACACACACTTTCCTGCTACCCCCAGGCCACAGTGCACCTTGCCATCCCAAGATGGTAGGCATCCCGCTCAAGGTGCCAGCTTGCTATATGCTTTCATGGGCTCCCCTTGGGCCTTTTGAGCTGAGCCGCAAGGCTGGCCATCTCAGAGTTGCAATAGCCTAGTCTGTTTTCTATGGGGACTATGCAAAAACTGAGGGCTTACAAGCCCCATGATGTAAGGAACTGTACCTGTCTTGTTTTTTGCTTTTCCCACACAGTGCCTGGCACATTCATGATAGGTACTCAAAAACCAGATGGATGGATGGATGGATGGATGGATGGATGGATGGATGGATGGACAGATGGACAGAAGGATGAACAAACGAACAAATGAGTTAGTGAGTGAGTGAGTACTAAACTCAGAAGACTGCTTGTCGGCATCTAGCCACCTGGAGATTCACATCTCCAGAGAGGAAAACTTTTTCCCTCATTTTTGACAAAGCTCAACCTCCTGCCTCAAATCTGCTCACTTTCTGTCACTGGCCCTGAGAGCTCTGGAACTTTCCATCTGTTCCTCACCCTCTCAGTGTCTCCATCTCCTGAAGCTGGAGATGATTACACTTGATCCTCTCAACCACCTCACTGAGGTGTGAGGCCGTGACCTCCTCTATCCCATCTGAGAACAGCAAGGCCCCCCCAAAGGGGTGAATATGATGCTTTTCAGTGAACCTCACCTTGATCTACAGTGCTCCTGGGACAAGGGCTCCATAACGACCTCCCAGGGGATTCTGGTCATGGCAAGGGAGAGTCAAAGCCTCCACTTCTGACCAGAGACGAGGCAGTCCAGGGGAGAGGGCATCAGCCAAGAGGCTGCCGGCACCTCTGCCCCAGGCCTCCTCCAGAGGGAAGTCCATCTGAGAACACTTCTCCTCTCGGAGGTTCCACATAGAAAAGCCATCTTCACCCACATACATGGCTCTCTTGGTCCCTTCTCATCTAGATCCTGTGGCATAGGTTGCTAATTCCACTCCTCCCCACCCCACCCCGCCCCAGAATCCATCCCCCTTCTCGTACCTTTCATACTAGAAGCCCCAGTATATATGATACCCGAACTCCCCTGTAGCTAAGTGTGGTAGGTGACCAACTTTTGGCCAAAGGGATAAATGACCTGGCAATCTCTAAGTCACATCCTGAAAAAAAAAGCGGTGCCCCCTTCTTCCCTTTTCTCCTTTCTCACTGGCGGGAAATGTGGTCATGTGCTTCTCCAATATTGGGGGGCACAGAAGAGCAACATCACGGGAGGAGCTCAGGTCCTCCATACTGTCAAGGGAGCAGATCGCCCACCCAGATCTATAGGTGAGAAATTTGCATTTTGTTTAAGCCCCTGATTTGCGGGTCTCTGTTACACCCTAACCTTCCCCAGTGCCTATCATAGTCCATTCTTTGGTGCCAGGATGCCAATGGGTAAAACGTGTGTGAGCTGGCCCTTGGTCCTCATCTGTATCCTCAGTCTTTCAGCTCCTTATCACCTAACTCTATCAGATCTTTGCTAAGTGTTAGAGAGGGTATTCCAGGTAGATAAGACACCTCTTCGACCCCACCCCAGCTAATGCAAAATTGAGGCAGGAAGTGAATGTCTCCTTCCTTCACAATACACAATTTACTCTTCTCACAAATTAACCATTTCTCAAAACATTTATCTCCTTTATGAGGAAAGGCTCTTCCATGCTCAGGAAACCACTGCACTTTGTCAGGCCAACCTTGTCCTATGGGGAAGGCAGAGAGAAGGGCCAGAAAATGCATGGACTTCAGACTGGAGCCCAAGTCTCCTCTTTACCACTTATCAGTCACATAACCCTGGACAAATCTCTTAGCCTCTCTGAGTCATGGCTTCTTCCTTTACAAAATGAGGATAATAATTGTTTATAGGTTTGAGGAGAGAATTCAAGACTATACAGTTGTAAAGTCCCTAGCAGTGTGCCTGGCATGTAATAAATGCTCACTAAACGGTGGCTGTTATTACTGGGGAGATAAGTGTGGTAATATTGAGGACACAGCTGGAGGACAACCCTGAATGAGGCCCCCAAGTGGAGGGTGGCTGGAAAAGAGGTGGAGGAGAGAGTTTGAGAGAAGAGACTGTGACTATGAAGAGGAAGAGAGAAGCAGAACTGGAGGTGAAATGAGGGAAAAGGGGAGGAGAGGGCTTAGCGATGCCCACATTGGGTGAGAGGGTGGAGGGCACAGCTGTGGTGTCTATCAGCTGCCTCCAGCTCATACGATTGCTGTGCCATCTCACGTTGCCCCCACCCAGCACTCCTGTCTGGGCTGGCCACCCTCACCACCACTACCATTGTTGCTGCACTGTCAGCTGCTGTTTCTTTCCTCATCTTCCTTCCTGCCTCTGATAGGGCAGAAGATGGGGACGGGAAGCAGCTGCCTTGCCCAGCAACTTCCCTACCCCTGAAGGCTGGAGCTGCCTGGGGTGGTGGTTAAGAGCCCAGGCTCCGTAGACAGACAGGCTGGGTTCCATCCCCCACTCTAGCCCTTAAGAGCTGGTGACCTCAGGAAGTTACGTGGTTTGTCGAATCCTTCAATTTCCTCATCCACACAATAGGGATAATAGGGTCGCTGAGAGGAAGGCATGAGATCATACATGGTGAGTACCTAGCACAGCGTCTGGCATATAGCAAGTGTTTGATAAATGTTAGCCATCGTCAGGGCTGGCTTCATGGCCATGCAACCTGTGTAGTTACACAGAACCCCGTGCCCAGAAGGGCCCTACACTTGATCTATTGATGATCTATTGTCACCATCTTGATCTATTGATGATCTCTTGTCACCATCTTGAAATTCTTAATAATATTTGAACAAGGGGCTCTGCAAATTATGTAGTTGGTCCTGGCTACTTATTAGCATGGATTTATTGAGTCTGCTGGGGGGTGAGGGGGTGGGGCGGGTGAGGCTATGTAAGAGAGGAGATGCCCAGCAGTCTGCTGGAGATGGGGGACACTGGAGGACCTTGGGGACTTCAGGGAGTCATTTAAGTACAGTGATGTCGGAGCCAGGCTGCCAGCAGTTAGGAACTGAGAGGGTAGTGAGACACTCCCCCAATACACTTTCACTGGACATTGGGCTGTGTCGGGGTGCCCTCCCCTCAAACAGCCAGGCCAGTGGGCAACCTCGGGAGCCCACTGCTACCTTCCTCTTTCAACCGTCCTCCCAAGGGCAAAAGTGCCTGACATACGTCAGAGCAAACACTCACCCATTTGCCCCTGGATTTGATCCCCTTGTATGCCCGGGACACAGGTTCTGTACAAGCTGAGGAGCCATGTCCAGAGTCCCTATATCTTTGGGATGCAGAAGCAGTAGGAACCAGTGCTGCACTGAAGCCCCTCAGTGCCTAGGTCCAGCTGAGACTCTCTGTTCAGGTTGGAACTAGAATGGGGTGACATAGAAGAAGGGCTGTGCTTACTACTCCTGGTGGTTTGAGGGGTGTCCCAGCCCCAAGAGATGGAAAATATCTGTTCCTTCTATCTCCTTGACTTTAAATCCCAGTTTAGCAAATCTAGAAGGTAGTCTGCAGTGTTTTGGGCGGTGACTTTAACCCTCAGGAGATTCTTCAGGGGGTTCCTTGGAGCTAGAGGTACCCCTAGGCACTATGATGAGAATGACCTCCCATAGCTGCCATAAGCCACTTTAGAAGGCACATCCTGTGCCTGCCATCTGTCTCCCCTACTGGACTGTGAGTTCCCAGAGGGCAGGGCCCACCAACAGTGAGAGCTGACCAGATGTTTACATACCCAGGCATGAGGATCACTGCATGGTCTTCTCCCCATCCATCCCACACTGCCCCAGGTCCTGCCTCAGCTTCCCCAGACTTGCCACCACAGCCCAGCCCTTTTCTGTTCCTGGGCCTTCCTGAAGTAGCCCACGTGTGAGCCTGAGGGTGGCCCAGTCTGGCAGGTGGAGCCAGACCCTGGATGAGGCCCATCTCCATCCGCCTCCGGCCACCTGTCCTGAGTACTCACTCCCTTCCAGACAGCTGGAGAGCGGCCCCAGAGCCTCTGGTTAAGGGAGGGCAGGGTGGGTGTGGGAAGGTTCTAAGGGAGCTAAGCCAAGGCTGAGAGGAGGCCCTTCTAGTTGTTGGGGATGCTGAGTGTGCATGAATGGGGGTGGGATGGGGGAAGGCACTTGGGAGAAGTGGGAATTGGGAGTGGGATCAGAGAATGGAATGTACAGTTCATTCTCCTGGGGGCACAGCTGTTTATTTTGATCTGCCCTGTCAGCTGCTTGCATATTCCTTATCTTGAGGCTCAATCCAGGCTCCACCTCCTTCTCTGTTGCTGAGCTGGGGAAGGCAGATATTGTGGAATACAGTTCTGCTCCCTGCTTTCACCACCTTAGTTCCTCACCGCTCCAGGCTACTAAAAGGGACAAAGAGAAAGTAGGCCCCCAAAAGAAATGCCTGCTACACACTTCAGATCCACTCTGTGCCCATCCATAGGTTACTGGGTCTTGAAAGTGAGTCATCTAACACCAAGACCCACCCACAACTGCCATGACAACCTGAGTTGGTCACCCCAGAGCTGCCTGAATATTTCAGGTTTATTGGTGCCACAGGACTTAAAGGGCCAGCAGACAATGCTGGCTTCGTTGGGAACTTGGGGCAGAGATAGCTGTCACCTCCCGGGCCACACCAGGCTCTCTTCTAGGTGGTCACACTGTACTCCTCATGCCAGCTTCTTACTTGGCACTTAACTGTTGCCAATGAGGTGCTATGAAAATAAAGACTGATTTTCTATATACTTATGGAAACACAACTCGTGACTTGTTTTGCATTTTTCATGTTATTACAGAACCAGAACATTTAGAAAAAGGGGAAAAAGTAGAAAAAAAATTCACTCATAGTTTCACTGCCCCAAAAAACCAACACTGCTAACCTTTTGGTGTATTTTCTTCCAATTTTTTCTCTATTTGTGTGTGTGTGTGTGTGTGTGTGTGTGTGTGAAAAATATATAGTTGTAAATATATTGCATATACAATTTTGCATTCTGATTCTTTTCCTTAACATTACCATTTAAGTAATTTTTGTGATATCACATATATAGTTTACAATTGACATTTTTAATGGCTATCTAATATTTCATTTGATATACAGCTGACCTTTGAACAACATGAGTTTGAACTGTGCAGGTCCACCTATATACAAATATTTTTCAGTAAAGACTATAAATATATTTTCTTCCTTAAAATGTTCTTAACATTTTTTCTCTAGCTCACTTTGTTGTAAGAATACAGTGTATAATGCATATAATATACAAAATATGTGTCAACCGACTGTTTATATTATTGATAAGGCTCCTGGTCAACAGTAGGTTACCAGTAATTTAAGTTCTGGGAGAATCAAAAGTTATACGTGAATTTTTGACTGTGCAGAAGGTCGGTACACCTAACCCCCATGTTGTTCAAGGGTCAACTGTACTACACTTTGCTTGACCATGTTCTATTGTGAGGCATTTCAGTTGTTTCAAATTTTTGTCACTATACATAACACTTTGGTGAAAATCATCGGATGAAGTTTTTTCTACATTTACAATTATTTAAATCATGGTTTGAGCCCAGAAAGTAGAATTACCAAGGCAGAGGTTCAGGATATTTTGAAAGCATTTGATTTTGATACCTATAGCCAAACTACTTTCTAAAAGGGGAATTTACCACACGACAAGGCCACCAGCGGCACAAGAACATGGCCACTTAGATCCACTATTGTGTAAGGACACTACTCACTGTTAGATATCTTTTTGTGTGCCTAAGTCATGGTACCTTTTGTAGACTACTCTTTTTTTCCCGCTGAGCATACAGTCCCCTCTCCTCTAGTGCAAATCCAGGAGCCAGCCTGCCTGACCTGCAGCACAGAAACTGGAGCGGCCAGCCCATCTAATCCTACAACGCCTGGCCAGGCAGAGGTGACCTGTCAGCTGCTGTCACCTCCCTGTAGGTCTCTCTGCCCAGCCCTCTGGCACTTTGTCAGTTTCTGCCCATTTCCAAATTTGGTTTTGCAGTCTTTCTGGTGAGTTTATGCATTCCCAAACTTCTTCCAATAAATCCTCTTTCCCTTATATTGGACAATCTGTTTCTGTTGTTTAAGAGTACTAACTGATACCTTGCTGATTTAGTGTTTTTCAAATTGCAAGTCAGGACACTTTACTAGGTCATGAAGTCATGAAACTCATCGTGATCAGCATTTTAAAAAAATGAAACAGAATAAAAAAGAAAATATCAAAAGCACATTATCTAGAGTAAGAGTGAATATTGTTTAGTGAAACTTATTTGTTTTATATACGCACACATATCTGTGTTTGCATGTGTATAAAATGGCTTAAAAGGAAAATATTTCTAGTTTTGAAAAACACTGTCCTAATCAAACTTGAGTTAATTGGGAATAAAGGTCAAATAATCTCACCAAATCCTTAGTACCTAGGAAAATGTAATTCCTTGCCAAGAGAACGGTATGTTTCAAGGTCCACCCACTATTTTCTTCCCATTCCTAGCTTGACATCTCCTCCTACCCTTTACTTAATGATAGTTAATGAAAATGGACATCTTTTCCTCCTGGTCTTTAAACTTCTGTTAATGGCACCAATATTCTACAAGCTACTCAGACTGATATATTCTGGGGTCATAATTCTTAATTACCGTCATTCATTCATTTACTGAGCACCTACTGTCACCTAATAAGAGAGAAGGCACGCGAAAAGCCAACTACAACATATGGCAACATACTTCATCTTAGAAGTATGCATAGTGCCTAACAGAGGGAAGGAAAAGCAATTTCACAGAGCAGATGACTCTTTATAACTTCCTACCAAATAATTACTAAATTCTGTTGCTTCTACCTTCAAAATATTTTGCCAGTTCACTCCGTTTCCATATCTACTGGCGTCACCCTAGTTTCAATTCTTTTCATAGTTTGTAGAAACTCCCTTGCCAATTCTATTTTTCTACTACTGCCCTAGAATTCATCTTAAAACAGTTCTGATCACGTCACTTCCTTTCTCAAAAGCTTTCAATGGCTCCCCATTACCTACTAAATTAAGTCCAATCTCCCCAATCCAATACTGTTAATTCAGCTTCTTTGCCATCGCCCCAAAATTTCTTTCCAGCTCTATGTCCCATTAGGCTAGCTATCTTCTAGAACGGTCAGCAAGGTTCTCTCTTTTTAACTACATATCTTTCTGAGGCCAGATTTTCTTCATAAACATCAACTAAAACAACATGTTGCAGCAGACTGAAGCAGAAGCGGATCTGATCATCCAGCTGTCTTCTATTAAGTCAGGCAATAAAGAGATTTGCAAAAATGTAAAACAAGGCCACACTTCTAATTCTTTTTTTTGTTTTGGAATAAATAGTTATTATTTTATAAAAAATATGATGCTATGTTAACATGAAATGAGTTTCTTATTGTTACTTTAAAAGAATTAACATATTTTGAAAATTTCTTATTTAAAAATGTTTTAATAGAAATTAAATGTCAATAGCTACAGCCTTCAAAAACAAAAGCTCTTTGGGATCTTCAGTAGATTTTAAGGTCGTAAAGTGTTCCTGAGACCAGAAAGTTAGATAACTACTGCCTTAGATCGAACATGTCAGTTTAAGCAGGGTCTCTGAAACACCCCCGCCCCCTCCACTCTAACTTTACGCATGTCTTACCTCCTTGCCCCTGTGTGTTGCTGGAGTTTATAAACCATTAAAAAAACAAGAAGTGGTCATGTAAAGAATAATTATTGTCATAGATATGATTGTAGAAATAGCCACTAATATTTTAGAATCAATAATAATATAAAGAATAAGTTGGCCTAATAACTGCATTAAAGATAGAAAAACGATTATTTCTATAATATGGCTTTCAGTAAAAAAACTCAGATATTCAGAAAAGTGAAAACATACAAAAGCAACCACCATTTGAAATTGTTCCTGAATAGAATTCTTCATCAAATTCACAACTTTTTTTGTCAAATGTCACCTCTGAGAAGAAATTCCTAGTTAATCCATCCAAAAGCAACTGCTTTTTCCTCCAGATTCCCATAGCACTGTCACGCAAACCTTTCCTGTGGCCCAGGGAGCCCCTAAGAACCCATAAGTGAGTGCATACCGAACTCCTAATGTGCATATTTAACTACCACAAATTCAATTAGATCTATAGGAGAAGACACTAACCAACCACAGAAACCTACGTATTGTTTATAGAACGTGGTCTTTTACCCTGAGCTCAACATAACATTCAACAAAAGACTTGGCCATTTATTCCAATAAAAACTGACTATGCTAGAGATTCTTTGAGATGGGAGAGAATGCACAAACTATGTATACTATGCTTTATGAGCAGTTTAAGGAGACTTTAACAGTAACTTTGATGTGTGTTTTGTTTTTACACCGACTTTGAACCCAACACAGCATAAAATGTGGCTCTACTATAAAAGGCTTGAACGAGAACTCTGAGACCCATATAGCTGCTGTTGGAGGGAACTACCGGGTGGTTATACAGTCCAGGAGTCCTAGACCTATGCAGCTCTATCCTCTGGACAACGTATGTGGCATCCACCCTGGACCAGGGCTGCTGTCCATTTCTGGGAAGAATATCTTAGAAGTCAAGGTTATAGTTCCACCGCTAGGGACCCAGCTTAAGCACCAGTTCCAGAGGTGTGCCCTTAGCCACTGCCCTGGTGCCGCACCCCTGCCAAAGCCCGAGTCTATGGGAAAGAAAGGAAAGGAAAATAAGCGTTGGAGGGGGAGCTGGAGGAAAACCTTCTTTTCACCATCACCACAGCTGGGGCGGCTGTGGTCAGGCTGATTCATCCAAGACTCCTCAGATAGGTCAAGGCCTCAACCCCACCAAGCAAAGCTCACATCACCACCACCTACTCTTGCTTCCTGGGTCATGTGTTACACCTGACCTACCTGCTGGGGCAGGGCTGGGCCATCCTTGCTCCTTCCCTTCCGTCTTGCTTGGCTTAGTGGACAACCCAAAAGCTCTAGCCAGGAGCACTGAGGGATGGGGAATGCTCTGGATTTGCCTGGGGAACTCATATCCACACTATCACACCTCCGCACAGACATGCATATCACACACAGATACACTGTCACACACACACAGAGGCTCAGGGGCCTACCAGTCTGCTCTACCTAGCCCAATGCTACATTCAGGGCAATGTGTCAACGGGGAACCTGGTATCATCTCACACTTCCCCTGGTGGGTGGGCACACACATATTTGCACAGATACACAGACACAATGTGCATAAAAAGTCAGCTCAGAGTTCTTTCAACTACCAGGCTCTCAATATTGATGAGCTGTATGATCTGGGGCAAGTTACTTAACCTCTGTGTCTTAGTTCATCATCTGTAAAATAAGGAAACCTCATAGGACTCTTATGAGGAATAAATGAGAAAAAAGTTAATAAACATACATATTTATTACAAACTTATTTACAAATAGTGTACATATAGGCCTTCATAACACTCTCTGGCATATAGACGTGTTGTGCAAAGATATGCTATTTTAACCTCAACACCTTTGCTGCCATGGGCCTGGGGAAAAAATGAGGGTTCAGGGAAATCCACACGGTCGATTCCTACAAAGAAATACCAAAAATGGCTCCCATAAGCTGTGTCAGAGGAAAGGCAGGGAAGAAAGAAGTAGGGAGAGAAACAAGACTTTCCGAGGGCCACCCAGGAGGCACCAAGCTCATGTCTAGTGGCTGTAAAGAGAGTTTTGAGTTAGAACCCAAGAGGCTGGGCCCAGGCAGAAAAAGACTCCATCTCCTTGGAGACCAAGAGACCTAAGAGTAAAACTCAGCCTGGTCCTGGAGGTGGAAGTTAAGTCAATTCCAAGAAGACATGGAGGCTGCCCCCAGGAGCCGCAGGCACCAGCCGAGAGAAAGGGAAAAAGAGGGGCTGGGAGGATTTGGACTATGCTCAGCCACCCAGTATATCTGAGAGTTTTTAACCCCAAGATCCTCTCCCACTGTGATGAAAATAGATTCCACATCTGAACGGTCTCCAAGTTTGTGGTTCTGTAACAGATACTGCTTAGAGAAAAGGGAATGGAGCTGGGAGGAAAGGAAAAAGCAGCCTTGACTCTTAGGGGCCTGCTGTTGGGAGGGAACAGCATTCCTCCCCTCTATAATCCAAAGACAGCTTGTGATATCCACTTGCCAAAGAGGAATAAACCCTCCCCTGGGTCTTATTCAGAACTGATTCCGACCAGAGTACCCAGCAGAATGAGCTTAATAAGCCGGAGCTCAGGAAAGAGTCTGTGAAGAACAGACAGATGCTTCCATGGGGCCAAACAGCCTGGGGGCCCTCTGTGCCCCATCCTCCCCCACTTCCTCTGGCCAGTCCTCTCCTCCTTCCACAGCCTCTAACACCTCCAGCTGGAGCTCAAGTTGGAGCCCAAGGTCTGCATCTGTCTGAGGCCCTGCTAGGGCTTCCCTTCCCAGAACTCAGGGCCCCCAGGGAAGGGGGCAGAAGGAGCGGCCTGGAGGGAAGAGAACAGAGAACAGGAGGGAGGGTGAGCTAGAGCAGACAAAGCTGGGGCCAGAAATGGGAGTTTCTGGGACAGCCCCAATTTCAAGTATGCTGTCCAACTGTCTGACCACAGGCCAGAAATTGTGGGCCGATTTATATTTCAGAGAAAAGGGTGAAATGAAATCATAGGTAGGATGGTGAGAAAAGGAAAAAGAGCTGCTCTTGTTTTTGGCCAACCCCCATGCCCACCCCAAGGAGCTCAGTCTGGGAGATGATTAGGATGTTAATATGATGACATTGTTATGGTGATATGATGACACTTATAAGGACTTATGACCTGCTTGGCATTTGGTAGGACTTTATGTGTTATCTCATGAGCCTCAGTTTCCCTGTCTATAATGGTATAACATTAGTGCCCTTGTAGAGCTGCTATGAGGACACAAAAAGCTCACATTTGTCACAGAGTAAGCATGCAATAAACTTTAGCCACTGTTGGAATATTGTTCAGCCAGTAAAAACAATGAAATCTTGCCACTGGCGACAACATGGACAGACCTAGAAGGCATTATGCTAAATGAAACAAGTCAGACAGAGAAAGACAAATACCATATGATTTTACTTATATGTGGAATCTTAAAAAATAAAATAAACGAACAAACAAAACGGATACAAACTCATAGACACAGGGAACAAACTGATGGCTGCCAGATGGGCGGGGGATTGAAGAGAAGGATGAAAAAGGGGAAGAGATTAAGATGTACAAATTGCCAGACAGAAAAACAGTCACAGGGATGCAAAGTACAGCATAGAGAATATAGTCAATAATATTGTAATAACACTGTATGGTATCAGATGGGTACCAGACCTATCAGGGTGACCACTTCATAAGTTATATAAATGTGTAATCACTATGCTGTACACCTAAAACTAATATGTTGACTGTAACTGAAAAATTAAAAAATAATTTAAAAAAACTAGCCGTTGATAATCCTCACAATGACCCAGTGAGGTAGGGACTATATTATTGCCAGTTTACAGATAAAGAACTCAGTTTCACACAGCCAGGAAGGAGTCAAGCTAGGACTCAAACCGGGGTGGTTTCTCTACTGAGCACAGGCTCTCTTGACCACTCCATGAGAAAGCACAGATCAGTGGTTATGTGCACAAACTTTACAGCAAAACGGCTGAGTCAGACTTTGAGCTTAGCCACTGACCAGTTGTGTGAATGGAAACAAGGTGCTTAACCCTTGGTGCCTTGGTTTGCTCATCTATAACATGGGCTTCCTGACTCATAAGATTGTTGAGAAGAACACATGAGTTACTAAGTGCTCGGAACATTACCAGTTATGGCCTCTTTCTCTGGGCCCGCCCTCCGCAGTGTCCTCTGGCCACAGGGCTCGAAACTACACTCTCTGCCCTGGCTCACGCTGGGCCCTGCCTGCTCTGGCCCTGCCTGGCTCTGTGCCTTCCTAAGGGTCTGAGAGGGCAGCAAGCAGATCTGTGCTAACAAACACTAAACAACTCTTCTCCTTCTCCTCCTTCCAGAGACACCACCTCTGTCCCCTGCTCTATCATCTTAGGAGTGGCTGTCCTGGGGGTATTTCAACCAGGGTGGGAGAACTGGTCAGGCCACTGAGGGCAAATAGTTTCAGAGAGGTGTGGCTTTTGAGGCCCCTTAAAGGAGAAAACATGGGTGTCATGTCATGCCTTTGAAGGGTACGAAAAGCCATGCTACATTAGGTACCCTACCATGCCCACGGGGGCTGCTGGCCTTGCCCATTGCACCCAACACATAGGATTTCTGCCTCAAGGGCAAAGGAAGGTCAGGGAGGGGAAAGAGAAAGTGTGCGAGTAAAGGGATCCCTGACCTGAGGGAGCCTGTTCCAGTGACAGAGTCCTGCATTGTCTGGCCTGAGACCGGAAGAGACCTTAGAGGCATTTTTAGGGGGCTGTGCTTGGTTAAAAGTAGCTCTCTGGGCCCTGGTGTGTAGATAGCTGGGGAAGGGGTGGGGAAGAGGCCCCACATAACCAGACAGCAGCTAAAGGACCAGGTGGCCTTCTTCACCCAATCCAGCAGCCCATGGAGTGACAACCTGGGCAACAGCCCCACCTGGTGGACAGACGAGGATCATCAAGGTCCAAGGAGTACAGAAGAGCAAAGGGATGATGTAAAAGTGGGAAAAAGGTGAATAATCACACAGGTTTAGAGGCAGAAGAGGCTTTGGGGTCTTCTATGCGGCAGAAGCCCCTCCTAAGCATGTACTCTATACCAGGAGTCCCCAATCCCCGGGCCGTGGACCTGTTAGGAACCGGGCCACACAGCAGGAGGTGAGTTGGCCAGCTGGCTAGCAAAGCATCAGTATTTGCAGCCGCTCCCCAGCGCTAGCATCAGGGCCTCAGCTCCTCTTCAGATCATCAGGCATTAGATTCTCATAGGAGCACTAATCCCTGGTGCCAAAAAGGTTGGGGACCACTGCAGTCTAGACTACCCTACACAAGGAACTAATTTTCTCAGATAGGAATCAAGCAATTATTTGTTACAAAGTTCTTAGGCTTCTTAGAAATCTGCCTCCACCAGTGCCCCCTACTTGGGGGCTTCCAAAGGCAACCTTTCAAATATTTGAACACAGCTATAATAGCCCTCCTAAATCTTCCTCCCACTTGGTTCAGCCTTCCAGAGCTGTTGAGGCCTGTCCCATCACAACAGGAGGGTGCTGCCAGACACACCCCTGGAAATGGGACTGGAATAAGAAACCCAGGTTTTGGAACAAGGAACCCTTTCATTCACTGTATTTTCTTTTTCACCCCGTTGTTCTTTTTTAATATAACTTCCAAGGAATCCTTTCCAATCTATACCCACCCAAGCCATGTTTCCACCCCTCACTAGCGGCATCATTTTTAATACATCTTTGGATTTCAACCTCCCTATTGTTCAGGGTCTACTATTGGGGAAGTTGACGCTCCATTTAAGGGTTAATTTAGACAACAAGAGCACAGGCTTTGACATAAGATAAGAACCAGTGTTCAAATCTGAGCTCTGCTACTTATTAGCTGTGTGTCTTCTGACAAGTCTCCTAGCCTTTCTGAGACTGTTTCTTCACCTATAAATTGGAGATAGAGGTATTTACTATGGGAAGTTACAGTAAACATTAAATAAGGCAGGTAAAACATTTAGGACGGCTCCTGGCAACATCATTCAGCTCCTAACTGGCCCTCATCACCACATTCCTCTGAGGAATGTAGGGCGGGCGATAAGGGCTGCTTTGGGGAAGAGCAAGGTGAAAGGGCAGAGAGGAGAAAAGGAGACTTTCTGGAGTGAGTCAGCCTTTCCAAACCAGCATGAATCCCAGGTAAAACCTAAAAAGTGGGTTCCCTGTTCCAATCTTTTTTCCAAAGGTCTCTCTGGCAGCACTCTCCTGTTGTAATGGGGCAGGGCTCAACAGCTCTTTAAAACTCAGAGGGTTTAAAATTTAAATGCCTTTGAGGGCAAAAGAAACACACCAAAATTAAATACATCTACCCTCAGCAATGAAAGGGAAACTTGGCAGGGGCCCCAGAACTTTCCCCACCCCAGCCCTCCCTAAACTTCCTCTTGTGGTTTCTCAAGAGTACAACCTGTTCTCCCCAGCAAGAGCGCCTGGGGCAGAGGGCAGCGCACACTGAAGGTTCCACTGCACCCCACCTATGATAAGGGAAGAAGGGGGGTGTGTGTTGCAGAGGAACAGCCTGGAAGCCTGTATAGTACTGAATGGTCACATCCTGCTTGCCTGTTACCTTGTTGTGGCCATCTGCTACCCTCCAGTCCCAGCATCAACACCCATCCCCCCCAATACACACCCCTCTCCCAAAAACAGATGCTGGGGGATTGGTCTGACTGCAGGCAGAGAGGGATGGACTCAGGGCCTCCCCAGATCTGTGTAGAGGGCTCTTGTGAGAAACCTAGAGTATCAGAAAGGTAATGAGAAAATGGCTAGAACCCATGGAACCTCGGCCCTGTGGCCCGGTTTGCATCATAGGCATTGTCCCAGCCTGCTTGAAGGGACAGGGTCAGATCCACAGATGCAGCTTTGGGATGCAGCACATGTGAGGAAGAGAGGATAGCATCTTAAGATTGTTTCCAATCCTTGACTGTCTTCATTACTTAGCTATCAAGTTGGACCGCTCCTCTTGGAATCTAGAATGTGAGGGTCTTTGCTATTCTTAAAGATTCCAATAAAAGAGATGCTTCTGTTCTCCACCTCCCCAGCTTCTGACACATCACATCTATGTTGAGTTCTTTCTTACATCAAACCTTGATTTGTTCCTCTTGGTGATGAAGGCTTAGGACAGACACAGACATATAGACACAGCACACACATACACAGACACACACACACACACACACACAATACACACACAATAATAATATCATCATCATCACAGCATTAGCAGAGGATACCAGCTCTGCGCTATTGCCCCAATCCTACTCCAGGCCTGCTGGGGCTCCCTGTAAACAGTACCAGCAACCACGTTCAGATAACAGATTACTCTCCTCTGAATCACCCAAGATACATGACTATGGAGTTCCTTTTGGAAACTCCTAAGCCCCTGGCTCAGTGCACATTCTATTCATCAGTCAAGGAGGCAGGCTTGCCTAGCAGTTAAGAACAGGGCCCCCCAAGTCAAATGACCAGGATTTAAATCTCAGCTCTGCCATTTCTGATGTCCTCTGTAGGAACATTAATTCTCTCTACCTGAGTTTCCTCATCTATGAAATGGAGATAATCTTAGTGCTTACCTCATAGGACTGTTTGGAGGATTAAATGAGCCATTACACCTAAAATATTTACAAGAGTGCCTGACAGTGCTGTCTAAGCATTAGCTAGTATTCTAAATGCTTGAGAGAAGAAAACAGGGAAGAGAAGGCATTTGGGACCATAGAGGTCATTGTCTCAAGGACTGGTCATAGATGGGGATTCTGCTGTAATTCTCAGAGATGCTTTTGATTCTAAATTCCAGGGAGGTAGAAGTTCTGACTTGTTTACCATTATGTTCTCAATATCTAGCCTGTGCAGAGTATGGCCACAGCAGACAGGTGTTGAATGAATACATAAATTGTTTCAGTCATCTCTCAAAGGAGACTTAAGAGAATTATAAAAGCAGAAGAATCTGCAGAAAAGCAATGGGAAAGCAGGTCCTCTTCACCGATGTCTGGTACCAAAGGGAACTGCGGTGGGGGGCATAGAGCAAGGATTTGTTAAAGGAAACAATCCTAGAGTCCAGGGATGGGGAGTAGGTAACCCAAATTGTGTGGACTATCGCATCATCCTCAGGTGGACCCTCCCAGCTGGATCTAGCTGGGAATTTCTGGGTTCTTGGGGACTAGTCCAGAAACTTGCCTTTCCCTGAATTCATCATCTTCATTCCTAGACAGGCGGTTAAAGATAGTAGGAACTGCATCTGGGTCCCCATGGTATCTCAATGCCTAACACCACAGTCAGGCTTCAGCACAGCTGTGTGATAAATAAGTGCCCTCCAAAGACTCCCCACCACTCTCTGCCTGGTGACTGACGACTCATCATTCAGAACCCAATTCAAATGTCCTCTTTGAAGCCTTCCCAGCCACTAAAGCTTTCTGCCTTATCTCTGTTGTTCCTGACCCACACTAGCTGTGGGGTGAATAACATCATTGCACTCTCGGCATCCAATACAATCCCATACAGAGGTGCTCAATCAGTGTTTTCAAATGAATACATTAATGCTCTCAGTAACAGCAACCACTTTCTTCAGTTATTCCTCTTGTTGATATATTAAAAGACACAGAAAAGGCTAAGAACATCACTTGTTACCCATCAGACACCAAAGGGACAAACACTAAGGGGCTCCTTCCTTCCAGTCCTGTCCTCTGGCCTCCTCCCTTGGTCCTGGCTGGCAGAACCTGAAGGGTCCCTGCCCAACTGGTTCTGCCCTCCTATTCACCTCTTACCTCTCTCTCTCTCTCAGGTATGAAGAACAACGACAGACTACTGGGCTTCCAGGTCAGCTAGGAGGGGGCTGTGCGAATACAGAGCCCAGGGTTTCTCTGCCTTTCAACTACGTGCAAAACAACTCAGAGAGAAAGTGAACCAAGCTCTCGGAGACAACTAGGAGGTGATGAGAGCGCGGTGACTTCCTCAACTCATCCACCTCCGACCCACTACCCCGGGTGTCCAGCTTGGGTTTGGAGGCCCCACAGAAAGGGGGAGATGCTGACACCCCGTTATCTTGGATTCTCCAGCCTTCAAGCCTACCTCCATGGCAGGTGAGCCCCCCGGAGCACCGATTGTAGCCGCAGACACTCTCTCCCGCCGCCTCAGGCTCCCGTCTTTGGGGAGGTGGGAGTTTGCAACCTCCAGCCCTGGGGGAGGGGCGTGCACCACTCCCCCAGGCTCCCAAACAGAACTCGTCCCCACCCCCGCAGGCGCCGCATGTTTACAAAGTCCTAGCAGAGCGGCGGATCGAGAGTTTAAAGCTGGGCAGGAAGTGGGGAAGAAGGGGCGGGGGAGACAAGGTGGGGGCTGGATGCTCCGCTCAGCTAAGGCTGGTGGGTGCGTGGCCCCCCGCCCGCACGCCACGCCCCCCATGCCCTGGGTGAGGGGGCGAAGGCGCCCCCCCAGGCTCCAGTGTGCGCCGCAGGGCAGGTGCTGCACAGGTTTCAAGACTTCTGCTTTCCCGGAGTTAGCGACTCATCAATGCGCTGCCCAGGAAAAACACAGTAGGCGATGTTTCTTGACCTCTTACTATTCGTCTGGCACCGTGACAGTCCCTTTGTATTAGCTCATTTTTTCTTCTACTATTAATCCCACCCCAGTTTCACAAAAGAGAAAACTGAGGCACAGTGAGGATCGATCGGTCCCGTGTTCGTAGTCCCACCGATGGCAAGTGTTAGAATTTAAACCCAGGCACCCACAAACAGAGACGAATAAGGCGCCATGCGGCCCCTGCACGAATAACCCCCATCCGGAGGGGCTGACGGGCAAATGAACAGAAAACCACAGGCACCGCAACGCCCTGAGAGGCAGATAAGGGACACATGCCGCCTGCGCCTCCTGGGTCGCCATGCAAATACCTGAGCATTGAGGGCGAGAAGGCAGCAGGGTGCAGTGGATTACCTGGACTAGGTGGTCATTAGATTCTAGTTGCAATTGGGCCATTAATGGGCTGCAGAGTCTTAAGCACAACATGAATTACCAAAATTTCCCGCCAGGAAAATCACCTGGGGAGCTTAACAATGCATATTATAAGGCCCCTCCCACAGATGAGTCACTGGCATTGGGCGGAACCCAGCCAGGTGTTACTAACAGTCAAGTTTGGAGCGTTCTAGGAGTGTGTTCTTTATGAGAACGATTTCATCTTGAAATAGGTGTGAAACCGAGGGCTCATTTTCATGGCCAATTCCGAGGCTCACTGGGGCCCCATCAACTCTTCGCTCACTGGAAGTCAAGTGGGCCGGGTCATCAGAAGAACTCCCTGACCTCACCCTACCCCACCCCAGCAAGCTTCCAAAGGCCCAGGGGGCGCGCGCCGCTCCGCCCTCTCCCCGCCCCGCGACTACAAATCCCATCGCGCCCTGCGCCCGCGCACATTACGCCAGAGCAAGATGGCCGACACGGCGGCCACTGCCGGGGCTGGCAGCTCCGGAACGGTAAGGGCGGGAGACGAGGGTCGAAGCCGAGGGAGTCTCAGCATTATGTAACTTTTCCCTAGCCTGGGCAACAAGCTCATACCTAGACATCCAGCCCCAACAGGAGTTCAGAGTGGAGGAGGGCCTTCAGGCCATATATACCCCCCCTCCTTGGGACTTGGCGGCGGCCTTCTGAGTTGGTGGACCTGTATACTGATTGGTTTGTTCCCTGTTGGGGGGGGGGTTGGGAACCCGGAACACCTCCTGATTGGTCCGAAGAGGCTGTTTTCCCCTTCTTATTGGCTAGCCAAAGTTGGGCGGGATTACCGTTTCAAAATATTTAGCTTTTCTACTTTTCTGTGCGGTTATCCTTTGCCCTCCTCTCTTCGACATCGTATGCTGTTGTTTTAATTTTACCTGTTAGTGAAATGGTGCGGAGATGGGAGGAACAAGATAGAGGTTATTATTTTCTGAGGGACAGAGATAAATTCAGCCCCATCATGCATGTTTAACAAAAGAGCGAGACTTTTTTCTGGGAATTTTTTCAATCCCATTATACGTGTTTCTTCACCTGTATATTCTGATAATCTGCTAAAATAGAAGATACGAAACAGCCATTTGCGTTATTTGAATTTTAAGTTTTAGATAAGTAGAGAGGCTGTCTCCGTGTTTAAAGCCCCTTGGATGCTCAATTATTACTCAGTTGGCCAAGATCTATGAGCCTGAATGTCAAGGGCTATCACATTTTATTAAGCACTGATAAATATTTAGCAAAAGAACCTTTGCTTGCCATTGACGGTACGTGCATTATGTGATTGCATCCTTGTCCGGTGAATGAAAATCTCCTTTCTGGGCTGCTGATTCACAGAGATCAGGAGGCAAACAGTCCACTAACCCTGCTGATAACTACCATCTGGCCCGGAGGCGAACGCTGCAAGTGGTTGTGAGCTCCTTGTTGACAGAGGCAGGGTTTGAGAGCGCTGAAAAAGCATCTGTGGAAACATTGACAGAGATGCTACAGAGCTGTAAGTACCAGGAAAGAATAGGCCTTTTTCATATCAACCAAGCATCTGTTGTGTTCTGCTTTGTCTTAGGATTTAAGAGAAAGAACATAGGGAAGTGATTTACAGGCTTTAGAATCAGATAGACGTGGGTGTAAGTCATCTCTCTGCCACTTAATAGCTTGGGCAAGTCGCAACACCTACGGAACCTTAATTTCCTCATTTGTGAAATGGGATAATAATTTCACCTCATGGAATTGTGAGTATAAGTGAGATGTATACATAAAACATTTGATGATGGGAACATTGTAAGCTCTTGATGAGTTTTAGGTGCTGTTACTATTGCTGTTTGTGTTCTGTACTCAACTTTCAGTTTTGTTGGAGAGTCAGGATTAATTCCCACAGTACATACAGATGCCACCACATGACATAATCAAATGCTATATTATCTAATACAAAGAGTAAGGGTGAATAAGTTTTATAGAATGGGGAAAAAACACCTTTAAAAGGAAGTATCTTGAGGTATAGGAGTCTAGAATGATCTCACTGAGGCTTTTGTGCATGTACAGTATATTTCCCTGTTTGGGCCTTTTTGGGGGGTAGGATAGAATGAGGGATGGAGGTATTTTGGGGGATCACCACCTAACAATGGAAGTGAGAGAAAGGTTTAGGCAGAAGTTGAACTGCAGTGTAGGCCAAACAAAGAATTGGCCAACTCAGTGGGGCACTCTGGGGTGATAATTGTTCATCCGGTATCCCACATCAGGCAGAAAGGCCCTGCCTTTACTTTGGTCTTGATCAGTCACTGGATCTGGGCTGCCTCGGGAAGGCGAGATCTGGGGTGAGGTGGCTCTCTGAAGTTTGGAACTTTTAAGTACTAAATGTTTTCCTAAAGCAGTGATTGTATACTTTTTGGTTTTAGAACCCTTGTAGACTCTTAAATCTTGAGGACTCTGTAGAGTTGTGTTTACATGGGCTTTAAATATTTTTTATCTATTTATATATAAATATGTACATATTTAAATTTCATAGATATTTTATATATAAATTTATATATTTTATACAGATATATTTACATGTAAATATACATGGGCTTTATGTATTTATACATAGATTCTTGCCACATTAGAAAATAAAACAAAATTTTAAAACATAAGAATGAATAAGCATATGATTATTATCCATCAGAGCCATGATTATCATCACAGGTCATATAGCCTCAAGAAAACTACATGAGAGAATGAGTGAAAAAGTCGGAGAATGTCTTAATTTTATTATGAAAACAGTTTTGTCCTGTGGACTTTGGAAAGGATTTCAGGCATGCCCATGGATTCCCAGACCACACTTTGAGAACTTTTGTCCTAATAGTTTCCAACAGGTAAAAATTCAGTTCTTGAAAAGATCTTGCAATTCCGAGTTTAAAGGTCCTTAGAGTTGAGGCAATTCTTTCCTATACTACTGGACAAGAGGTCTTTTTTCTCTCAGAAAAAAGTGTTTGTCACTGAAGGAGTTGGAGCTGAAATATTTGTGCTGGAAGCTATGAGTATTAGAACTAAAAGGTTTGAAGATAGTGTAAAAATCTTCTGCTTCAGCCAGGGGAAAATCAAGGATGAATGGTTTAAGCTGAGGGCTTGCTAAGACTTGGGCACCTTCATGTTGTCAGAGGCTTTGGATATCAGAGTTTTAGGATTATGTCAGTTATAAGCATTAGGCATAATTGTGTTTATTGACTACAATCACTTTGTTTCTAGGGACTCCATTCTTAGACTTATTCTATATATCTTATTCACCCTTACTCAGAGCAACATCTCCGTGTTGTTTTCTACATTGCCTGTACATATCCTTTGACATCCATGCACCTGCTGGCAAGTAAGAAAAAAGCCAAATGGGTGAAGATATTTTAACTGGCTTATTTCTAAAACGTACGGGGATTCTAATTAGATGTTCCCCACAGTAAACAATGCTGCCCTCTGTTTTCATGTGTGGAGTCTAGAACTGGTGACTTGTTCAGGCCAGCTGGTGGTAGGTCTTCAGTCAAGTACCTTCCCTATTAAGTACCACTTGCTTTTATCTTCTGAACCATTAGGCCCCTAGAACAGGGATTTTATACCTTTTTGGACCCCTTTTACATCTGATAAATTCTGTGGACCCATGGATTTTTGTGTGTAAAATTGAGCACAATTTCAGTTTCCATGAAACCTCCCATCCACTTTAGAAGCTCATTCATGGAGTTCAGCTTCATACCTTCCCCTTTCCACTGAAGGACTTCAGATTTTTATTAGCACCAATGCTCTAACCAACTGAGTTAACTGGCTATCCGAACTTCAGACTTTTAATAGAGGTTCAACTTCAGGCAGAAGAAAAAAAATTGCCCACCAGACAATACAAACAATAAGATTTTTTTGTATGTGTGTGGCAAGATATACATACCAAAATTTATCATTTAAATCATTTTTAAGTACAATTCAGTGCCATTTAATACATTCACAATATTGTACAACCATCAACTATCTATTTCCTGAACTTTTTCATCATTCCAAACAGAAGTTCTGAACCCATAAACGATAACTCCCCATTCTCCCATCCCCCCAGCCCACCTCTCATTTAGTTTTTGTCTCTATGAATTTTTTTTCCGTCATATAAGTGGAATCTTGCAACATTTGTCTTTTTGTGTCTGACTTATTTCACTTAATGTAATGTTTTCAAGGTTCATCCATGTCATAGCATGTATCAGTACTTCATCTCTAATGGCTAAGTAATATTCTGTTATATGGATAGATCACATTTTGTTCATACATTCACCTGTTGATGGGTACTGGGTTGTTTCTACCTTTAGACTATTGCGAATAATGCGGCTATGAACATTGGTATAGAAGTATATGGTTGAATCCCTGCTTTCAATTTGTTTAGGTGTATACTTAGGAGTGGAATGGCTGGCCCATACAGTAATTCTATGTTTAACTTTTTGGAAACTGAGAATAAGACTTTATGCCTTTGATCCTTTCCCAGACATTTCAGAAATTGGGAGAAGTGCCAAGTCTTATTGTGAGCACACAGCCAGGACTCAGCCCACTCTGTCAGATATCGTGGTCACACTTGTTGAGATGGGTGAGTACACAAGTTTCTACTTCTTCAATGCAGCTGATTTGGAGTTAAGGGAGAGGAGTCCACAGGAGTGAGCCATGTCTGTTGCGTGATTTCAGATTTTCTCATGGTTCTTCTGGTCTGCTTTTAGCTTGAAAGGATTATTAAGAGAAGGTTCCTCTAAACCCTTTTAGGAGACTTCCTAATCCCTGTTGGAGGATTCTGCTGGAGCTTTCTTTGAGTGGCAGTAAAACACCTAAGTTGGGAGTTTAAGCTATTTCACCACAGTGAAATACTTCCCCTTCTCCATGTTCAGTATCCACAGTGATTTTTGTTTTCCTGTTTCTTAGGTTTCAATGTGGACACTCTCCCTGCTTATGCAAAACGTTCTCAGAGGATGGTCATCACTGCCCGTAAGTGACTTTGAACTGAGGTAATAAGTGCTCAATGAATGCTTGTGGAATGAATTAGTTGAATAGAGCAGGGATCAGTGTGGTAGCTACCTCCTTGTTGCAGGCTCCATTCCATTATTTGGGGATATATAAAATATAATCTTTGGGCTAATAGGATTGGGGTGTGAATTTCAGTCACTAGAAAGGAAAACTGTCTCTGAGATGTTGCTGTAGTTCTTGTGCTTTGGCCCCAGAAGGGCAGTCGATGCTGCTTGAAAGATACAAAAGCTCTTGTTTTTCCTTAGATCAAGAGTCAGTAAACTATAGTCTGTAAGCCTGATGTGGCTCACCATCTGTTTTTGTAAATAAAGTTTTATTGGAACACAGCCGTGTTTACTTATTATCTATGGTTGTTTTTATGCTGTAATGGTAGAGTTGAGTAATTGTGACAGATTGTATGGCTTGCAAAACATAAACTATTTGCTCTGTGACTCTCTACACAAAGTTCGATGACCTGCGCCTTAGATAAATTGCCATCAACTGAGTTGGGAGTAACTAGTGTGGTCTTGTAGGACCTGAGAAAAATACACTAGATTTTTTTTTCATCATTTTTTTCAAGCAAGCATCTTTTGAAGAAGTTCCCTTTCAAAGTAGCTGTGGAAGGTGCCATTTTCAATCCTCTGTTGTTATCATTCGCCCATGCTTGCTTACTCTGGCATATTTTATGTCTTTGCTATCTGGATTCTCAAAATGAGAGTTGCAGCTCATCTAACCCCTTAGTTCCTCAACATCTTTTATGTCATGAACGATGTCACAGCTACCCATTCACCTGTCTAAGAGGCATGCAGGCAGATTGTGGTAGATGGGAATGTCACCCAAGGTCAGTCCATCAGGGCTGGGCATGTGGGGGTGACCTTTTCAGGTCCTTAAACCATCGAAGGCTTTTTATTGCTAGAAATACAAGGTCCATATTGTTCAGAAAATTGAGGTCCAGCATTTACTTTGAGAAAAGGAGGGTTTAGGTAGAGACCCAAGGCCTTAGATGGAAAAGTAACTGGTTATGGCTCTGTTGCAGCTCCAGTGACCAATCAGCCTGTGACTCCTAAGGCCCTCACTGCAGGGCAGAACCGACCCCACCCGCCACACATCCCCAGCCATTTTCCCGAGTTTCCTGACCCCCACACCTACATCAAAACTCCGGTGAGTGACGAGGACATGATACTGGCCTATGACTGAGGCAAAGCAGTCCATTCCTAGTGAGTGTCAGACTGGAGTCCAAAAATTTGTTGGTGAAAGGTGGGCTCAGAATGCAAAATGTCTTTTCTCATTGTTAAACAATTTGGCAAAGGAGAATTGTGTTCTTAAGTTAAGACAAAAAATATATATAGTTAAACACAAATTGAAGCTGGCACAATTTTGCCTGTCTTACCAAAAGGCAGGAGTACCTAGCCACATAACTAGAAAGATATTCCACAAAATGTTCATAATAATTCTCAGTGGGTCATAGGTAACTTTTGTTGTTTTGCTTGCACTTTTCTGGGTTTTCCAAATCTTCCATAATAGGAAGAGTTATTTTTGAAATCGGAGGAAATGTTTAAAACATACTTGGTGATATCATGAAATGAAACTTATTATAACTCTGGGTTCTAGGTCAGAATGAAGTCAAATTGAGTTGCCTTCTATGGTTCAAATGTGTTGTCATTTGCTGGATTAGCAGTTTTACCCTCCTTTGGGAAGGTTTGGTGTGCAGAGGAGTCCCCAGAGGCTCTTCCACACAGTTATTTTGTCCCCGCCTCCAGAGCACATACTGATGCACATATGGCATTGTGCGGGCTGTTGGGGCAAGTCCTCCAGGACACTTCTCACACCTCGGAATATGAGGTGTGGGGAGGAATAGGTTGTCACCCACCATTTCAATACAGTAGTCTCTATGTTAGTGTCCCAGAGCTGCCATAACAGGGTGCCACAAACTAGGTGACATAGAACAACAAAACTTTATTGTCTTATAGTTCTGGAGGCTAGATGTCCAAAATCAAAGTCTTGCCAGGGCCATGCTCCCTCTGAAACCCGTAGGAGAAGAATCCTTCCTTGCCTCTTCCTAGCTTCTGGTGGTTTGTAGGCAATCTGTGGGTGTTCCTTAACTTTTAGATGCAGCACTCCAGTCTTCTGTCTTGACATGGTGTTCTCTCTGTACCTCTCTTTACATGGCCATTTTCTTACAAGGGCACCAGTCATATTGGAGTAGGGTCTCACCCTGCTCTCATATGACCTCTCCTTAACTGATCATATCTGCAATGACCCTATTTCCAAATAAGATCATATTCTGAGATACTGGGGGTTAGGACTTCAACATATCTTTTTTAGAGGGACACAATTCAACCCATAACAATCTCTAACTCTTATAGTCTGTCTCTGTCAGGAAAAATTGATTAAGCATGTACTCCAATATTCATGCTTATTTACATGAATCGATGTAATATTGTACTAAAATAATGTGCATTAAAAAATAATCTGACCCTTATTAAAGGTTCAGGAAACCTTTTCACTGATTGCCTCTGCTTTTTATTTTTTGAAATCCTGGTTTAATACTTGATGGAATAATAAGTTGGAGGTCTGATTCTAAGATCAGTTTATTTTGATACTTTAATGGCTCTCATAGTTGAAAAAGTTACGTTACAAAGACATGTAGCATCATTGGCTCCCCTTAATAAAAAATTACAAAAGTAATTTTTTTCATTCTCATTTACCAATTATCCAAAGAATTTTGTTTAAATTTTTCTATTCCATTTCCAGCTTCTTGAATCTCAGTTTTCTTAAATGATCTTAAATGATGTCAGGGTCTTGAATTTTTTGTTTCTAACAAACATATTCAAAAGTCACTGAAATTCTTTATGTTAGGAAGATTTTAAACATGTCGGAAAACACCGTTTCTGTGTTTCAGTGTGGACACAGGAACTGTATGTAGGTGACACACCTGAATTAACATTGACATCAGGGGAAATGTTTCCCATGGCCGCCTTTAAAAGCCCTGTCTCCACGTCACAGAGGTCACTGTTAAAGTGGTCTTTACAGTTGCAACTTAAAATGTTTTGGCCAACTTCTCGTTCTGATTAGATCTCAGTCATTTTTCACTCCATAACTTGATTGCCAGAGAGCTCAGAATTAGGAGGAGGAGTATCAGGCCTGCCATTTTCTTGTTCACTTGCTCTTACATTAATATCTTCAGTCTCCAGCTCTTTGAGAGAATCATTTGGGACAACATGTCCATTTTGGTTTAAGAAAACCAAGATTGGTTTAAGAAAACAAAGCGGTACAATCCACAAATCCACTTAAGCAGCCACTTGCATACTCCACAGTGTCACAATACACGGATGGAACCGGTGGTCCCTGTCAGGGCTTCCTGCAGGATTCCCACTCTTCCTTCAGGATTTGTCTCTTACACCTGAGACCAGCTGTCATGGGAGCTAAATGAAGGCCTGAGTCGATCTGTAGTAAATACTTGTGCATTTCTTAATTTTTCAGACTAAAAATAAATGTTAATGATAGTTATATTAATTTCTTTCTGTCGTTCCCAGGCCCTTTGGGGATCTCTGCTCTGAATGATGGTAGTGGGTCATTTAAAGGGTGGAAGGAAGGACATAGCAACAGCAAGGCAGGGACCTGAGGGAAGCAGAATGATCCATTGGTATTTCACTGGTGTCTTTGCTGTTCTCTTTTTAGACATACCGTGAACCTGTGTCAGACTACCAGGTCCTGCGGGAGAAAGCTGCATCCCAGAGACGAGATGTAGAGCGGGCACTCACCCGTTTTATGGCCAAGACAGGCGAGACCCAGAGTCTTTTCAAAGATGACGTCAGTACATTTCCATGTGAGAGTCTCTCCCCTCTGTGGACCCTGTCTTGTCATTTAAAGTAGTTATAACATCTTCCCTTTCTCTCAGCATGGTAGGAAGAAACAAATAACGATTTGTTCTTGTCTTGGGTTCATGTTATTCCTCAGATTTCTGGCTCCTTTTCTCAGGTCTTAAGGGTTTTGTCCCTAACCAATGACTCTGAAATAGTAATGGCTTCTTTTGGGATTGGCTGCTTGGGGTACATTTAGTTTAGATTACCTCAAAGGTTATTGAGCCCTGGGCATCAGAGAGACTCATAAAGTAGAAGTGGCAGCCCTGGTAGTAGAAGGGACACAGGCATCAAGGGGTGGGACAATTACAGAACATCTGCCAGGCTTTGCCCTTCACCATGTCCTCTCACAGGTACCATCTCATTTAATTTCTCAGCACTACCATTTCACCAAGTTACATCATCTCCATAGGCCCCAGTTTTTCCAGAAGTGAATGAGGGAGATTGGTCCAGGTGATTTATTTAGTGATTGTTTTCTTTGTGCCTGGCTTGAAATAATAGCTAAGTTATTAAGTGCCAGATGCTGTGCTAATCATTTTCCCTACAGCATCTCATTAAATTCTCTCAGAGACCTGTGAGTTAGGAGCTGTTATAGGAAGTCAAGATTTATAGAAAAAAGAAATGAAGTAACTCACTCAAGGTCACATGGCTAGGAGGTAGCTTTCAAACCTAGCTTTTTCTGACTGTAGAACCTCACATCTGAGCCACATAAAAATAATCGTAGTGTCTCCTGATAATCCCATTCTACCATAGAAGTACATAAAGACTTGTATTGTTTATCAACAATTTCTTCTTCTCATCCTTAGTGCTTTTTGGAAGAACTGGAATTCTCATTTACCTGAAGTGCCCTCTACCTCAGTGGATACACTTACATGCAGAGAGTTCTCAAGTCCAATATTTGGACTTGATTCTTCAGGCTGATGGGATAAATATCTCTGCTCTAGAAACGAGGCTTAGAGGGCTTAACTGGCCATGGGTACAAGACCACTAAACTGATGCTTTGCTGGATTCAGCCCCAGTTCTGTCTGATTTTCATCGTACTTGGGAAAAGTTGATTCTAAAGTTATATTGCCCAAGTTCAGATCCCACCCTGCCACTTTATGTGTGCTGGAGGAAGTCACTTAACCTCTCTGTGCCTCAGGTTCCTCATGTGTAAGATGGGGTTGGTAATTGTATCTAGCTATTAAAGTGGAGGTGAGGATTAAGGATAGCACGTGTGAAGCCTGTGGGACATTGCCTGGCCCGAGGTAAGGGCTCCAAGCTTGTTAGCCATTATTGTCATTTGGTGCTGCTCACTGATCTGTTGTGAGGCTCTGGGCCAGCTGCCAGGACTCCATGACAGTGGACTCGTGCCTCTCTTCCAATCCCCCAGTGATTGCTGCCAGACCTTTCACCATCCCCTACCTGACAGCTCTTCTTCCATCTGAGCTGGAGATGCAACAAATGGAGGAGACGGATTCCTCGGAGCAGGATGAGCAGACAGACACAGAGAACCTCCCTCTTCATATCAGCACGGTGGGTCCTGCCTTCTGCCTGCTTCACAGTATCCCCCCCAAATTAGCCCACACTGCCCTCAACTTGTCACTCTAGGAATTGGACATGACCTACCCCAGGTCTCTGCCTTTATGTTAGGGATTTGCATGATGGGCTCTTGATCCCAGTGTGACATGCTCTCTAGTCTGAGAGGCAAGTTCGTGTTTTGGGAATTCATTCATTCATTTAACAAATATTAAATGAGTGCCCGCCAGAGCCAGGCTTAGTTCCAGGTACTGGAGAATCAGTAGGAGATAAAATAGACAAAATTTCCTGCTCTCTTGGTGCTAAGGAAAAATAATAGATTAGGAGATAGGAACTAGATATGGGCATGGGGGAATGGTATTAGGGTGACTGAGAAGGTGACATTTGAGTAAAGACCTTAATCGAACAAAGCTTGCACATATCTGGGAGGAGAGCATTCCTCACAGAGGGAACAGTAGGTGCAAAGTCCCTCAGGTGCTGAAGAATAGCAGGGCCATTTGGGTGGCCAGAATGGCATGACCAAGGAGGAGACAGAGTAGGGGATGGGGTAGTCAGGTCTTTAAAGCTATATTAAACACTTGGGCAGTGCTAAACAGAGGAGGGTCAGGAACTGGTGTGAGTTTGTTAACAGCATCAGTTGGGTTGCTATGTTAAGAAAAGACTGTAGAGGGTTAGGGCAGAAGCAGAGATACCAGTTAGGAAGCTGGTACAGTAAACTAAGAGATGGTGGTAGAAGCAAAGATAATGAGACGTGGTCAGATAGATTATTTGGTCCAATTCTAGATTATTTTCAGCAGAACCAACTGATAAAATGTTTGTGACATGTGAGAGGAGAGAGTCAAAAGTAAATGCACAGGTTTTTTGCCTGAACAACAAGAAAGATGGAGTCACCTTCAACCAAGATAAGGAAGAGTATTAGGTGGAACAGGAAGGTGGCGGGGGAAGCCAGGAGTTTTAGGTTTAGACGAGGTAAGTTTGAGATGCTTATTAGACATCCAGGCGGTGATGTCAGGTAGAGATGGATGTATGAGTTAGAGTTTGAGATGTTAGGGCTATAGATGCAAATTTGGGAGGCATCAGCGTATGAATAGTGTTTAAAATCTTGAGACTAGATGGGCTCCTAGGGAGTGAATGAACATTAAAAAGAGAAGAGATGCAAAGACTGAGCCCTGGGGCTCTCCACTGTTTTGAGGGTGAAGAGATGAGTAGGAACCAGCCTAGGAGATGTAGAAACTGGAGAGGTAGGAGAACCAGGAGGATGTGGTGTCCTGGAGGCCAGGGGAAGAAAGTGTTTCATCGAGGAAAGAGTGATTAGCAGCGTCAAAAGCTGCAGTTAGTTCTAGTAATATGAGGACTGAGAATTTGTCCATTAGATTGGCAAGTGAATATAATTTGTGACTTTGACAAGAACAATTTCAGTAAGAATCAAAGCAAGGGCCTGCAGCGAAGTCACAGAATGGGAGAAGAGGAATTGGGTCGGTGAGTATAGATAGACTTATGCTGTCCGTTACAGTGCCACTAGCCACACAGGTCTATTTAAATTTAAATTTAATTAAAATTCAGTTCCTTAGTTACACTAGCTACGTTTTAATAGTCACTTATGCCTAGTGGCTGCCATGCTGAGCATTACAGATATGAACATTTGTATCATCACAGAAAGTTCCATTGGACAGCACTTATACAGACAATTGTTTTAAGGAACTTTTCTGTAAAGGGAAGGAGAGAAACGGAGTGGTAACTAAAGGGGGAAAAGAAAGGAGTTAAGAGAGGTGTTTTTTATTTTTGTGTTTTTAGGATAAAAGAAATAAGATGTTTATGTGTTAATGGGAATGATCCTGGTAGAGGGGGAAAATTGATGCGAGAGAAGCATTTTGGAATGATGTTCTTTGAGAGGTGACAGGGCATGGGATCTAGTGCCCAAATGGAGGGGTTAGCCTTGTGCTGGACATCTCATACCCAGGATAGGAGAGAGTACGTGACTACAGAGATGAAGGTGGGTGAGGAGATGTGCTCATTGGAACTTGTGGGTGTTCTTTTCTGGTTATCGATGTGTCGTACTTGGCGAGTAACAGGATAAGAGCCCACTCTTATTCTAGCATCTTGTAAGAAAGTACAAGGAGAGTCACAGAACTGCTGGAAGCTCCAATCCCTTTAAAGATTACAGAACCCTAATAGTCAGGTTACCATATTCATCCATCCTTAAGGTCGGCCGTGGCTTTTAAGCAGAAGATGCCTTAGTAGTTGAAGCTGGACTGAGCATTCCTCATGTGCTCTAAGGGACGATGTACCTAGTGGCAGCCAGCAGCTCCTGTTTGAGGTGAAGAATGCCAGTTATTTGCTGAATAACTGTTATTTGCTAAAGCTCTTCCTTGCTTGAACACCATTTCTTTAATGTTGAATTATTCCTTTCAGAATTAGGGCTGGGAGCCCATGGCTTTACACAAAGCAGAGGAACTTGTTATTCTACACTTCTGTTTTGGACTCAGTTAATTTGGTCTGAGATTTGGTGATTGGGTCATGGACTAAGATGAGGTTCACCTTATGAGGAGGAATCTTCTAAGCAAACATCACCATCCCTTTGTAAGTACAAAGTAGTTAAAGGGCTTGCAGATGTGTTATCTAACACTCCAGGTAATGACATAGGTGAGGTCATGGCAGTGTGTGAACCAAGGCTGAAAGAATGCCAGGAACTGCCTGAGCACCGCAGGATACCGAGAGGCCAAGCCAGACAGCAAAGAGTAGAAAGACCTGACCCTGGGAGTCAGACTGGCCTGCCTTCAAATCCAGACTGTGCTACTTCCCAGATAACGTGGCTTTGGTTTTGTTGCCCAGCATCTGAGTCTGTCTCCTCACAAGAACAACCGGTTAGGGGTAGGAACGATGCCTATCTCAAGGGAAAGTGGGAGCCTGAGATAAAATGAGCTAATATATATCAGGTGCCTGGCACATAGCAGTTCATGGCACCCATTGCTCCCTCCCCTGCTGTTTCAGGCTGTACAACCACAAGCTCTGTAAAAAAATAAAAGACTTCAAGAAAGGATTCTAGCAACAATTTGTATACAATCAGTTGGACTTATTAATCTTACTATGTTGGACTGGCCAATATAATTATGTGTTTCAAAATGTACAAAACTCAGAATGTATAAAAAGATGTATGGTGATAATTCTTTTTCCCATTCTTATTCCCTGCTATCCACTTTCCCTCTTATAAAGCAACCAATCACCAGTCTCTTGTGTGTCCTTCTAGAGACATAGTTTTTTTTATTGTTGCTTTGAACACAGATGGCAAGTCACAAATGGCTTGCCCTTGCTGTTTCCCTCATCGATCTATCTATCTTAGCAGTCATTCCCTACCTGGATATAAGGAGCTTCTTCATCCCTCCTCACGGCCTCATCATATTCCATTTTGCGGATGTAACAATTTAACCAGTCCCCTGTAGACATTTACGTTGTTTTCCATCGTTAGCATTTACAGACATTGTTAGTTAATTAAATAACTGGTATTGACCACAGGTGATTCCTTTATCTTGTGATGGCAGCACGTCTCTCAGGGACTGTTTCTAGGTAGTTACTTAACCTGATTCTGGTTTTTCCATCTACTTGAACATAAAAGGACTGTCATTTTAAATTAACGTATAAGTGTTTTTGTTTTCCACTTGAACTAGCTGTCTCCTGCAGGCAATCCCAGTGTCTAAACTTTTTCTCTTTTATGAGCAATGGTACCAGTCATTTACTTACGAAGTATTTATTTAGTACATGGTGATATTTGCCAGATACTTTTCTGAGTGTTTGGGACAGACACATCAGTGAACAGAACAAACAAAACATCGCCTTTGGGGAGCCTATGTGTTGGCAGTGGAGGAACAACAGTAAATATATAAATACATCATTATGGTATATTAAAGATGAAAGTGTTGGGTAGGAAGGACCCACTAGGGGGAGATCCAGAGTGGAGGCTTCAGTTTTAAATAGGATATTCAGGGCAGACATCACTGAAAAGGTGACATTTGAGATGAGACTTGAAGGTGAGAGAGCAAGCCATGTATTTGGGGAAGAGTGTTCTTCCCCAGAAAGAGAACAGCCGGTACAAGGGCCCTGAGGAACAGTGTGGAGACGAGTGTGAGGGTGGCCGAGGAAGGCAGAGAGGGAGAGGAAGCGGTAAGATCAGGTAGGGCCTTGTAAACGGTTTTAAGAACTGGCTTTTAACTGGGTGAAATGGGAGTTATGGGAAGGTGTAGAGCAGAGGAGGGACACATCCGAACTTCTTCCAGAACTGCTGACTGCTGTGATGAGAATGGTCCGTAGCGCAGGCAGAGAGTGAACTGTGGAAGGAGATCAGTTAGGAAGCCATTGCAGTCGTCTAGGCGAGAGACAGTGGTGGGTCCTACCAGGATGGTCGCAGTAGAGATAGTGAAAGTGGTCAAATTCTACCTGTAATTTGAAGGTAAGGCCAAGAAATTTTCCCAACAGATTGGATGTGGGATGTCAGAGAAGGAAAGGAGATGCCATCACCTGTGACTGGAAGACTGTGGGAAGAACTGATTATGTGTAGGAGAAGGTCCTGAGTTCAGGTTTAGGCACATTAAGTTTGAAAGACCTACTTGACACCCAAATGGAGATGTCGAGTAGCAGTGGCTGTATGAGCCTGGAGGGCAGGGGAGAGGTACATGAGGAAGTTGTTGGTGCGGAAAAAGCTGAGACTTGGATGCAGTCACCCCGAGGCGTGGGGTTCATTAGAGCGCACATGCTTTGCCAGTCTGGCCTTTAAAGACTTGGACAGGCTCTTGACAGACCCTTCCGATCTCACTCCCCGTCCCCCTCCCCTCCCAAATCTCAGTCAGTTCAGTACTTTTATCAACTCCTCCTGTACTTCCCCATCTCCGCTACCCGTCCCTGAAAGAGGAAAGAAAGTGGAATTTCCAGAAACTTTACTTGGGAGAAGAGAAGCTATTGTCCCAAAACAGGACCCACATTTTGGCCTGTGAGACAGAGCCAAGTGGAGGGAGTGGAGGGAGTCTCAGTACCCTCCAGCAGAGGTCAAAAGGCTGGCTTTTCAGCATTGCTGTGTCACCTCCATCCTGTTATCTCAGGAAACACTAAAGGCACAGCCGAAGGGACCTTCCAGTAACTTTGAAGATAGGGCGTTATCACAGAGAAGAGAAGGGATGTGAGTAGGGAGTGAGTGACTAAATCAAGCCATTAAGAACTTCAGAAAGGTCGAGAGTCTGTTATCCAAGGCAGGTCTGGTTGTGGTCAGACCTTGAGTCTGGTATGAGTTAGGTTGATCTTGGGGTACTTGCTTTCAGGAGTACCTCCAGAAGGTCCACATGGCTCTAAGTCACCTTGTGGCCCCACCACATCTAGTACTGGAGAGAGCACAGGGACTCTATATGGAACTGGGTCTTTAGGGAGAACACAATTGATGGGACAGTTGGACGGCGTGTAGTGGAACCTAGAAGTGACCCAGTTTCTTCAGGTTCGTTAAGCCTGAGACTGTTGTCTGCATCCTAGGCCAGCGGTCTCTGCAAGAGTCTGCTATTCATTTTGTGCCATCTAATCGCAGTGTCCTCTGCTCTGCCTTGTTTACAACAATGTCTTTGTCTAAGTTAGGTCGCCTTTTTCCTCATGGTACAGAACAGGAATCTCAGTGAAAGAACTGTTGGCCTGTCACCAGAGGGCGCAGCCCAACCAGCTTCTGGTCACTTAGTCACGTAGGCCTGATCTTCCAGAGCAAGTTCTTCACGTGATTTCCCCCTTCCCCCGCAGCTTCTGCTCACTTCACAGAACTTGGAAAATAAAAGAGTATAAATAAGGAAAGGAGAACCAGTCACTTACATTCCCAGAACTAGTTTTTAAAATTTCAACATATTACTTTTCCAGTCTACACACAATTGTGATTTTTAAAAATTTTTAATCGGGATCCTATTGAATATATATATAGATTTACAAACCTTTCTACAAAATCACTTTCCTTAGAAACCAAACTGTGAGAGACCTGATCCCCAAGTCACAGATGGGGGTTATCGATGATGTTCCAGTGTTGGTGTCTGCACGCTCTGCCTTGCCTTGGTAGAAACCCTCAGGACTCGAGAAGTTTCTGGCCTCTGCTACAATATGCTCATTGGTACCATGTTGCAAGTACCAGATATTTGAGAATTTGGGGAAAATCTCTTATGATTTACATTAGCTTTGGTCCACAAGAGGCCGTTTGCACATGATTTGTTCTGACCCCGTGTCTCTCAGTCCTGCAAAGCGTAGAGGGTCACTTTTCTTCTTTATCTCCCCACAGGTTAGTCTTTCTCCCTGAAGCATCTAAATTTTATCCCATAACTCCCTGTCCCTCCCAGGTCTCTATTCTTTCTGACTCATATCCCTGCCTTGTCAAGAGTTTGGGGTTTTGTGTTCTGAGCCCCACTGTGTCAAAGCTGTTGGTCTCACCTTCTTCTGATAGCCAGCTGCTGCCTGGGCCTCATTTCATCTGAGGCACAGATAGGCCCTGAAAAGAAGGTGGCCCCTGGGCTTCCAATCTCAATGAAAAGGATGCTAATAGTTCTTATGATGGGCATGATCTCTTTCCTTATGCCATTGGTGTTTTGCTCAAAGGATGATTCTGGAGCCGAGAAGGAGAATACCTCTGTCCTGCAGCAGAACCCCTCCTTGCCGGGGAGCCGGAATGGGGAGGAGAACATCATCGATAACCCCTATCTGCGACCTGTGAAGAAGCCCAAGATCCGCAGGAAGAAGTGAGTTGCAGGCTGGGCGCAGAGAGGCTTCTCTGGCTTCTCTGGTCTTTCCTGCTCCTTGGCAGAAAAGAAAGGCTCATCGGTGGGTCTGAACCTTGGGGACAGCTTTTCTGGTGAGAGGAAATATTTTCTTTTTTCCTCTCCTTTCTTGTCTCCCATATGTATGTACCTCTTGTTGCATAGAGGTTGAGCCTCCCGCAGCCTGGGTACCAACCTTCACAGCCCTGGAGTTGTTCCCCGCTAGAAGGAGAGTATGTGGGGCCCACACCAGGCAAGCTCCATAGATTCCTCTTCCTTCTAGGTCCCTCTCGTGAGCCGAGAAGGAAACCTGCCTTGTACAGAGACGCGGACACCACCCTCCTGGCGGAGTTAAAGCCACTCCAGGGAAGAGGAGAGGGTGGCCTCCTCGCGATCCAGCCAAGGCTACTGGGATGTGACTGGGCATGATTTTAGTAGCAAACTCTATTAAGATTACCTATTTTCACTGGATGTTTGAGGAAGATACAGTGGTAACAACACGGCTTGATCAACCAGGTCATACTGTGGGGCATAGGAGCAGCCAATGATTTTATTTATTATTGTAGGACTTGGTCCCTTTGAAACCCAGAAGACCAGGGAAGGTGGCAGGAAAGAAAGAGTTCTTTGCCTGCTTTGCTTTCTGCCTGAAAGCCCACTTGCCTAGTTTCTATTTCAGGATATCCCCTTTTACTGACTCACAATTTGTGGTACCAATTTATCTTCCTAGAACCTCATTCTAATTTTTCTCCTCACCTGGACTCCAGGTGTCCTGTTGAGCTGAGCAGAGCTCACTTTGCCTTCTCGCACGAGCTTGGAAACAGGAAGTCCACGTATCCTTGATCTGGGGCCGGCAGGGATCAGGAGACCTGAGCAGACATGTAACGTGGAGGAGAGCGATGGCATAAGGGCAGCACTGATTCTCTCGTTAGCATTTGAGCTTCCTAAAACAGGGCAACCCTCTCTCCTGAGAGATTTATCTGCTAGAGAACAGGGGGGAAAGTCAGACAAAACTTGATGGATGAGTAAGGCTTATCCATCTGTTGGACTAGGTACCCCTGGGAACCATCTAAAAATTTTGGAAATTTTCAAACCCAAAATTAGGAAAGTGTATATACTTTCCCCATATACCCTTCGCCCAGCTTCAACATTATTTCCCCCTGGAATGTATGCTTGGGAACTACCAAGTCCTGCCCTATCCTGGCAAAAGAGTTTTCTCTGACAGGAGCCTAGATCAGTGGATATATTATGCTATGACTTGATAGAGGAATCACCGGTTTCAAACAATAGGAAAATGATTAGATGGAGGGCGGGGAGTCGATGATGAGATATTGAGGGGTGGATTTGGCCTTGTATTCTGAAAGCTGAGAAGCCTGGTCATTCTGCTGGAAAGCTGGCATGGACAGAAGACCATGCTCTCCCACTTCATAGCAGAAGGGGCTGAGAGGAGCCTGCAGGCCAGGCCAAGGTGTTCTTCCAGGGGCAAGTCTGAATTTCTTCAACCTCTTTGCTTCCTGGGGAGAGAAGATTTCGTTCTTGACGTACCCTACACAGCAAAAAAACATGTGTTTAAGGAAGATGCTGGGCAAGCAGATATCCTTTGGTCTCCAGAGGAAGAGATTTAAAAACCAAGTCTGAGGAAGGCAAGTGCCAGTGACACCTGAAAGTTAACACCGGGTAAATGCGTTTCCTGAGTTAGCATTCTAGAGTCCACATTCAGCTGTCCTTATACTTGGCTTCCACAGTCATCTCAATTTTCCGTGCTCTTGATGAATTCGAAAACCCAAAACACTCGGTGACCTGACAGCAGGCTCCTTGTTCCTCTGGCCTCACTATTCTCTAGGGTACTTCATCCCATCGCCTGGAAGGAAAGAGCTGCATGTCAGTAACTGAAGAGAGAATGCTAGTGAGAAAACTGGATTCTCCAGCTCTGGACCAAATAGTTGAAAGCAGTCAGGTGGGCCTCTGCTGACCCCCTTGAAGTTTGTGATTTGGCTCTTGGCGATTCTTGGCCTGTTGAGTTTAACTACAGTCCCAAGTTTGAGCCATGGCAGATGCAGGCGGAAACCTTCCAGTCAACATTTCCACACTTCCTCTTTTGCTGTCACCATTGGAAAAACTCCTGTTGAGTGCCCTTATGCTAAGGGATAAGGTGGGATTTGGAGAAGAGTCACTATTTCTGCTGTGGGCATTTCAGAGGCTGTACTGCTGTAATTCTGTTCTGGATGAGAGACACTGGGAGATGGTTAGACAACTTGAAACATTGACCTGACTCTTGTGTAAAAACTGCATACTTCTCAATGTGTATTTATAAATTTCTATTTTTTATAACTTTGGAAGAATTCTTGGAGGAAAAACAGCCAGATTAATGTGATTTATGAGCTCTTAATAAAAGGTCATAAGAAAAGCTTCGTAAATGAAACAGAATTGTAAGCTTTGGACTTAATTTGTCTTCAAAAGTCATAGCAGTGAGAAAGACTGTAGACAGATAAGCAAGGCTTAGCCCTTCTGTCGGACTAGGTGCCATCGGAAACTCTAAAACTTGTTATTTTGGAAATTTTCAAACCCAAAATTAGCAAGGAAAGTGTATATGCTTTCCCAGTGTATCCTTCACCCAGCTCCAACATTTAGCATCTTTTTAATCCTGTTTCATCTATTTCTCCTACTTTTTTTCTTTCTTTTTTTCTTCTTGGAGTATTTTTTAAAGCACATCTAAGACCTGTGTCATTTAACCTGTAAATATGTCATTATGCATCTTTTAAAAATTTTAGACCTTTTTCAATTTTGAAATAATTATAGAATCACAAGATATTTCAAAAAAAAAAAACTGTTCAGGAAGGTCCTGTGTACCCTTCACTCAGTTGCCCCAGCAGTAGCATCTTGTGTAACTAGTGCAATATCAAAACCAGGAAATTGACTGGTACAATCCACAGAGTCATTCAGACTTCACCATTACCTCTGTGTGTGTGTGTGTGTGTGTGTCTATGTGTCTATGCAGTTTTGTCACATGTAGATCAGTGTAACCACCACCACAATCAAGTTACAGAACATTTCTATCACCACAGGGTCCCTCAGGCTATCTATAACCACATCCACCTCTCTTCCCCATCCCTAAGGCCTGGCAACCACTGCTGTGTTCTCCATCTCTATAATTTCATTTAAAGTACGGATAACTGGAATCAAAGTTGGTAACCTTTTGAGGTTGGCTTTGTTTCACAATGCATAAGTGAGTGAGAGCCTTCCATCTTGTGTGTGTCCATAGCACCTTTTATTGCTGAGTAGTATTCCATGGCGTGCATATACCACACTCTGTTTAGTCACAAATTGAGGGAGATCTAGGCTGTTTCTAGTTTGGGGCTATTATGAATAAAATGACTATGAACATTTGTATATAGGTTTTTGTGTAAATAAAAGTTTTCATTTCTCTGAGATAAATGCCCAAGAGTGCAATTGCTAGGGCCTATGCTAACTACATGTTTAATTTTAAAAGAAACAAGCTATTTTCCTAAGTGGCTGTACCATTTTACATTCCTATGTATGAGTGATCCAGTTTCTGCACAGCCCACCAATATTTGGTGTTATTTTATTTTAGCCATTCTCATAGATGTGTGGTAATATCTCATTGTGATATTAATTTGCATTTCCTTGATGACTAGTTGTTGAACATCTTTTTATGTGCTTATTTGCTGTCTGTATATCATCTTTGGTGAAATGTGAGCCTTTTGCCTAATTTCTAATTAGATTGTTTTCTTGTTTTGAGATTTCTTTATATATTCTGGATACAAGAATTTTGTCAGACATGTGGTTTACAGATACTTTCTCCCACTCTGTAGCTGGTCTTTGTAACTTCTTCACAAGATCTTTTGCAAAGCAAAGTTTTTAATTTTGATGACGTGCAATTGATCAGCTTTTTCTTTAATGGACCGGGTTTTTAGTGTCAGGTCTAAAAAATCTTCAGCAAGCCCTAGGTCCTGAATTTTTCTATATTTTTTTCTAACATTTTTATAGATGTATGTTTTACATTTTTGTCCTTGATCTGTTTTGAGTAAATTGTTACATATGGCATGAGGTTTAAGTTGAGTTCATTATTTTGCCTGTGTTATCCAGTTGAACCAACACCATTTGTTGAAAAGCTGCTCTTCCTCCATGGAATTATGTTTGCACCTTTGTCAAAAAAATAAGGGGTTTTTTTGTATAGAGCATACTTGCGTGGATTGATACTATTTTGTTTGTTTAAACTAATCGCCGTGTCAATATCACACTTAACAAATGAACATTTTCATAATATCCTCTAATACCCAGTTCAGAGTTTTCCAGTTGTCTCGAAGATGTTTTTAACAATTGGCTTGTTTAAATCTGGATCAAGTCTATGGCCATACCACCCTGAACAAGCCCGATCCCGTCTGATCTCGGAAGACAAGCAGGGTCAGGCCTGGTTAGTACTTGGATGGGAGACCACCTAAGAAGACCAGGTGCTGTAGGTGTAAAAAATAAAAAATAATAAAGGATTGTAAGCTGACAAGGTCTTTGTAATCTGTGAGATCAACCAAGGGTTGTCTCGCCTAAAAAAAAAAAAAAAAATCTGCATCGAAATAAGATTCACACATTGCACTCAGTTTTTACGTCCCCTAAGTATACAGCAGTCCCTCCGATATTTATTTTTGAGCATGCCCCTTCCCTGACCTCCCACCTCCTGGATCAGCAGCCCCAGCCCTGGCTTAGGGGTGAGGATGCTCAGCAGGCCCCTCCCCTTCGTTTCTGATCGGGAAGCAGTTAAATAAATGACAGTTTGTGGAGTTAACTGATAAACCAATAACAAAGTGGCCTGGCTTTTGAGAGAAACAAGCCTAAAAGGAACTGGTATTTCTGAACTTTATTTTTCTGGAATCTTGAAGTCTCTTTTCTTGGAGACCTCATGGTTCAGTAAAACAAGGCTTGGTGACATTTGTATTTATAATTTACTAGCTATAAGATTTGGGGCAAATCACTAAACTTCCAAACCAATTTCCATAAAACGGGATAATTATGATACCTTGTCAGGTATCTTGAGATGGGGTGGCAGCCATCTTCTATTTCTTGAGAATGTCTGCATCTGTGCTTTATAAATGACAATGTTATTCCATTGCCAGACCTTTTTTTCTGTTGCTTTTAAAATTATATATAAAGACCAATACTAATTGAGAATTTAACTGTTGCCAGTCATGGTTCTAAGTGTTTTACACATATCCACTCATTTAATCCTCACAATTCCTTCAAAAGTAGATGTTTTTACTGTCCCCATTTGCAGTTGAGGACACAGAGGCCCAGGGAGGTTAGTAACTGACTTTAGTCTGCTCCAGAGTTTATGCTTCTTACCTTTCACACTTGTGACTGTACCTGCTTCTGTCCCTCAAATGCACTGAACACTACTGAGTGCAAGGTGATTCCCACACACACCCACACTCTCCTTGGCCTGTGGATGGGAGGAGAAGGGAAGTAAAAATGGAACCAGTTATGGAGAGAGTGATGGTGAAGCTGCTAATCACTGCTCTTACTCATTCCTTAAGGAAGTAGAACATTTTTTATGAAGAATTTTGATCACGTTACAAATAATGGATCTATAATATAGGATCTCATCAAGAGAAATGCCAAAGGCCTCTCATTCCCCCTTGGGAACCCTGGCAGACATGGGCTGGAACGACTTCTGGTCTGATCTAAAGTGATATGTCTACTGGATTAAATGGTGGGTTCCAATATGAGTTAGGCTGCTCTAACAAAAGTTCCCCAAAACAGTGGAGTGGCTTAAGACAGAAATGTATGCTTTGTATGGAAATCTGGGTAGGTGGCCCAGGCTGGCTTGGTGGCCTGATGGTATCTCCTGTCTCATGGCTCCTCCGTCACCTCGGGTAATGCTTATATGCATGTAATAGAAGATGGCTGCCACCCCATCTTCTGGTCCACATTCCAACCGGAGTAAAGAGGGAGAGGGGAGGCGTGTGTGAAGGAGACCTGAAGACCCAAAAGCTGCCCCTTCCTAGCCACATGGCCCCACCAAACTGCAAGGCAAGCAAAGAAATGTGAGTTTTAGCTGGGTGGCTCTGTGTCTAAGTAAAATTTGGGAGTCTTGTCACCATGGAAAGAAGGAAAGTGGATTTGGAGGACAACTAGCAATCTCCGCCACAAAGTTTGGGGTATGTACCCTGGAATGCGTGGTGGCACAGGGAGCAAACCCTTCTCTAACACTGAACCACCTGACTTGGCCCCCTTGGCTCTCCCAGCCAGTCCCAGAAGCCAACCGTCAGACGTTCCTCTGGCGTGGGGACCTCAGTGAAGTACAAACAGACTTTCGCCTCTGGTCTGTGACCCTGTGGCTGCCCCTTCTTCAAAGTTGTTCCTTCATCTTCCATTACATTGCCCTCCTTTTTCTACCTCTTGGCCACCCTTTTCTTGGCTGGCCCCTCCCTATGACTGCCCAGCTGTGGGAGGTCCCCTAAACTCCTCTGCTTATACAAGGAGATGGCTCATCTGCTCCTCCACCTCCAGCTGTTCCCTCCTTGGGAGTCCTCAGCACCCATCTGTCTCATCATTTATGCTCCACTGAGCTGTCCAGTAATACCTTCAATGCAACATGGTCAAAGTGGATTTGATTCACGCTTCCCTTAAAATCACTTTCATTTCCCAGCTTTCCCACTTTGGAGCGAAGTTGGAAACAGGCCAATAGCAGTGGCCCTGGAGTACTTATCTCCGGCCAGGACCGCGGGCTGTACAGCCTTATCGCACAGTCACCAAGCTAAACACTTTGGAGCCTTCATTCTGTGTCTTCGTCCATCAGTCACCAGATTCTGCCACCTTTCCCTTGCCAGCCTGATGCTACAGCAGCCTCCCTGCTCGTCCCCAGCCCGTGACCCCTGCCAGGCACATCTTACTAAAAGCCCCGGCTTTGTCATTTGCCCTGCTACAGCAGGACTTGCAGTTCTTCCTTAAACGCTCTTCACTACAAGTCCAAACTGCCTAACTTGGCTTTTGAGGTCCCCTGCTGATTCATTGTTTCTTTTGGATAACTCCTGTTTCTTTCATTTGTTCAACAAATACGGGTCTAGTGCCTTCTGTGTATGCCAGGTACTATGCCAGACTCGAGGATTCCGTGGTGAAGAAGACAGAGGTGGCCCTCGCCCCCAGGGGATTTATTCTAGTGGGAAGACATACAAAGAAAACAAAAGCAGTACACATTGTGAAGTGCTAGGAAGGACATAAACAGAGGTCTTTATGCCTCGAGGGGAGAAGGCCACGCTCATCACTGGTGCATCCTGTACCTTTGTGCTCTTTACCTCCTAAAACCGTGCCCTCCTTCAAGCCTCCATATCCCATCTCCAGGTTACATTGATCTTTCCCTTCCTCACTTATTTGACTAGCATTTATTGAGCTGCTTCGTGCAGGCACTGAGGCAGATATTGGGATACAGCATAGAGTGTGATAAAGTTGCTACCTTCTTTGACTTTATGGTCTAGTTGGGGGACAGACAGCTCACAAACAATAGATATGTGATGTCAGGTGGTGAATTGGGATCCCGAGAGGAAAGCAATAGTGTGCTCTGAGAAATTTGAGGGAGGTTTAATAAAGGGATTACCTCCAAAGATGTAGGCAAGGTGTAGGGGAGCCCAAGTGGTAGTGTGACACTTGAGTGAGTGATAGGGAGGGGAGGGAGCAGTTCTGAGGACCTGGAGAGAGGCCTATGTGAGAGCCTTTTGCCAGGAACTGAGGCCTTGGGTCCTTGGGTGGCCAGGCAGCAAGCAGCAGCCCTGCAGGGAGGGTGTCATCCAAGAATTAATATCCTGACCTCACTCTCCCTCCCACCTTCTGGTATCCTGCCTATTCTCTGCCGGAAGCCAGAGAACACAGGCCTACCTGGCCAGCCAGGCAGCATGTAGGGTGAAAAAGGTGGAGCATGAGTAGACCCGGAGGGGCAGATGAAAGAAGGAGCTAAGTGCTGAAGGGGTTGCTATTTTAAAAAGGGTAGGGAGGGAGATCTAGCTGTCTTTGAGCAGGGCCGTGAATGCATCGATGTGGCCAGGCATATGAAAAGCATTCCAGGGAGAGGGAAAAGCAGGTGCACACTCTGTGAGGGAGGAACGTGGGTGCCCCTCAACAGTGAAGGACCGAATGCCAGGAGAGTGGTGGGAGAGGTGGCCAGCGAGGAGCAGGGGCCATTGTGCAAAGCCCCCAGGGCCCACGTAAGACCTGTAGGTGTTATTTAGACTGAGATGGGTAGGAAGGAGTGACAAAAGGTGACTTAGCTTATCAAAGGATCATTCTGGCTGCTGGTTGGTATTGGAGGGAGGCAAGATGGACACTATTCCTCTTCAGTTCGTTTCACGTAATTTGGCATTTAGCAAATGTAATTCAGCTGGGGGGACAGCCAGCCACCACAGAGCTGGGAGGAAGTTAGTCCGGACCCCAAGAGAGGCAAGAAGTAGTGACTATTGCAGACTGAGCCCTGAACCAGAGGTACAAGGAAGAAACGCAAGCACGTGATAACTCCCTCCCATAACTCCCTTCCCTGGGGTGTAGCCTTGTAGTCACGGAGACAAATAAACACAGGAACCTGTTTAACACCACTTAACTGAGACGGAGGAACGACTGTCAATAGAGGGCTGGACTTGAGAACTTAAGGGCTGAAGCCTGTGCTGAGATCAGAACGGGGTGGAGTTAGCAAGAGAAGCTTCTGGAAGAGGTGAGTAAGGGACAGGGGAAGGCTGAGATGGCCTGAGGAAAGGCAGGAGGATGGGTGACCTAGCCAGAGAGGACGCAGGTGCCTCAGTGCCTGCCTTCTCCAAGGCCCCAGCTGCCCCAGCACAGCCCCTGAGGCTCCTAAGCCCCTTGTAACATCTTTTGAGTCTAGTGTGATGTCCCCCAGAACCAGCCTTCTTCCTTGTAAAACTGGCCGAGGTCCCTTCCAAGGCATTGGCCCTCAGATTGTACCCTAGCTAGGCAGGTTTGGTTTGGGAGCATGTCTGGCAGCCCCACACCAAGATTTTCTCCAGAAAGGGGTCATCTAAAGTGGCATGCCTTCCCACCGAGGCCCCCTGTGGTCCAGGGTTGGAAGCCTCCCTGCCCAAGGTCCTTTACCCAAGTGAGTTCCTGATGATCTGAGAGGCTTTTAAATAGAAGGGCCAGGGTCCTCAGAGACACTTAGACATATTTTGTTTTGTGAGTACAAGAGGAACGACCCCAGCCTTGCCAGTGATTGACCATCATGAAAGAGCCCTGGGGCTCCCAATTCTAATTGTTTCTTTTGGACTTTGTTTTATGCATTTATTTATGAATTTTCTTCAACCACTGATAGTGGGTTTGTCATTCTTCTGTTTTACTCAGGCTCATACTGAAACAAGTTTTTAATTCTCTGATCAACTGACAGTGCCCAGGTACAAGTAGCGGGCAGCTGGCCTAAGGGTAGAGATTTCTCATGGACACCCTCACTCCTGGAAACAGATTCAAGGTATTTTTCCTCCTCTTAGAGCCAGTGGCTAACTCTCATCTCCATTTGATTATGAGCTCTTCTTTTCCTTCTTAACTAAAATGGTTTTTAATTTTGAATAGATAATATATGTACACAGTATAAAATTTAAAAGATAGAAAAAGATATGTGATAACTAAGCATCTCCTTCCTCCCGTTATCCAGACTCCTAATTCTCATCCCCAGAGGCTACCAGTATGTTTGTATCAATATTATCTTATGTATTCTTCTGGGAATAGTCTATGCATCAAATGCAAATGCTTATATATACTTTCTCTCCTTTTTACACAATGGAAGAGACTGTATAAACCATCCATGTTTTTTTTCCCCCACTTCCCAGTGTAACTTTTGGCGTTGGTTCCATGTCAATAATAAAAAGCTTCTTTGTTCCGTTTCATGGCTGCACAGTGTTCCATTGTATGGTTCTACCATCACTTACTTAACCAGTTCTCAGGTGATGGACACGTAGGTAGTTTCCAGCCTTCTGCTATGTCAAGCATTGACGCATTGAGAAGCTTCGTGCATGTCATCTCACTATATGTGCCTACCGAATGTGGACAGGTGTCATAGCCCAGTTCTTCTCATAAGATGGATGGGTTTACACTCTCACCTCGCTGCCTGTTTCCTTACAATGTTGCCACCCCAGTGTCTCAAAACTTGTTGACTACTGCCAGTCTGACAGGTAGAAAATGGTCTCTTGCTGTGGTTTTGTTTGAGAAGCGTTGACTGTCTTTTCCTATTTATTTTATTGTAACATGTAACAAGCCAGAGTGCATGTAAGCCAGAAACAGGCTTATGGCGTGATCATGGCGTGGTGTGATGACACCCCCACAGAGGTGCACTCCCGGTGTTTTGCCATCACAGAGCAAGGAGCACAAACTCCTTCAGGCTGGGACTTCAGAAGGAGCATTCCAAGGCTGGTGACATTTGAGTTGGCCCTTGAGGTTGACTAAGTCAGGCAAAGGAAGGAAGGACATTCTGGGCAGAGAGAATAGAGACCACGGCATATGAGAGGAGCATAGGCTGAGTGTGGAAATGCAGGTTGAAGATGGCACCTAAGGGCCATGTCAGCCCTGCCAAGAAGTTTGCATTTTGATCTTCTAAGGGTCAAAGTGCGGTTGAGGAACCAAGGTGTATTTGGGAACAAATCCATTCACTGGGCACTTGCTCCATGCCAGGCCCTGTGCCGAGCACTTCACACAGATTCAGTCTGTTAATCCTCACAATAGCCTAATGAGGTGGTACAGTTATCATCCCCATTTACACACGTATCACCTCATTTATTAATAGCACTATTATTTTCATTGCTTAACAGAAGAGGAAACAGAGAGACTGAGGTTAAGTAACTGGTGTGAGGTCCCCAAACTACCTAAGGGCTAAATGGCTGGGCTTGGAGCCCTGGTCTCCCCTAACCACCGCTTGCCCCTGCCTCTGGAGAGCCACAGGTCGAGCTCATTTCTTGGATGGATGGGTGGGGCCTAAAAGGGACAGAGCCTTCAGAGGGAGCCATGGCGGGTGTAAGACACCAGGCCCCCTCCCAACGCGCAACCTATGATACCAGTCTCTGAGGAGTTTGTCTTCCAGAGATCTCTGTGCACATCAAGCAAATGAAAACACACACACTTTTCCCCCCTTTTTTACACAGCGATAACATACTGCATCTGTATTTTTTTTTCCCCCACTTAATATCTCCTGCAGTTCATTTTGTATTGGTTCGTAGCTTCCTCATTTGTTTCATGGCTGCAGTGTTCCCTTGTGTGTCTTATTCTAACTTATTACCATTTCTCTACTTAGAGAAATCGAGACTATTTCTAATAAACAATGCTACAGTGACGTGAGATATACCATTTTGCTGGTATATCTGTAGGCCGGCCTCCTAGAAGTGGAATTCCTAGCACACGATATATATTTTACATTTTAGTAGCTATTGCCAAAAGCCCTCCATGGGAGCTCTGCCAGTCTCACTCCCCTCTAGGGAACAGAGTCCTTCTCCCTACACTTTGGTCAACACAGTCCAAGTTTCCATCTTTTGCTAACCTGGTGGGTGAAAAATGGTATTTTAGAACAGCTTGAGTTTGTGTTTCTGTTATGACTGAGGGGAGTTTTTCCATGGTATGATTTAAAATTCAGCATTCCCAGCACCACATTCCTGCTGAGGCGGGACACAAGATGTGTTCTGGAACATGGCTTTCTCCACGGTCCCTGAAGTGCTGAGGGCACCCGCCAGTTCTTTTCAGGGATTGTGCTGGTGTGTGTGTGCATGTGTGCGAAGGGAGCACTCCTTCTGAAACTCTGCATTCTTGGTTCGAGGGGGAGGACTACACTACATAAATCATCACAGCTGCGTTATCCCCTTTCCGGTGTCATTCTCACCTGAAAATCCAAATAGAATTAGCAAAGCAGTTTTCCTTCCTCCACCCCCATGTTCCTTGGGCCAGATACATTCTGGAGACTTATTAGACAGTGTCCTAAGCTCCCAAGTTCTCCCCAGTTGGCCAGTCTCTAGGAGAACAACAAAGTTCGAAAAAGACACACAAGTAAGCAAGCCCAAGTCTTGCACTCCTTCCAACCCCTACTGGTGCAGGATGCTGTCTGCCACACTTGTCAGAGACAGTGGTACCTGGGCTTGGGCCCTGTCTCGATAGCCCAGGTGACAGGGCCAGCTGCAGCTCTCTGGAAATTCATGCAGCCAACCTAGAGGACATGGACCTTGTCCTCAAGGAGCCCGAGGCTAGTCCTGCCGTGCCCACTGGAATACTTCGTCCTTCCTGTCTGAGGCCCTCACTGCAGAGCCCGAATGCACCAGGTCTCGTGCCCTCACCTGAAGTCATCCTCTGGTTTTATAGAGTGCTCTGGAAGCTTTGAGATCTTGTCAGGGAGCGTGTACCCAGCTTACACGAGGGAGATTTGCATCCTTCCCCGGGCTCTCAGAAGCACCCTAGAGCCCTGTCTCCAGTATGATGGCTGCCTGAAACCCCTAAGCCCTAAGCCCTTTTTAAGGACCAGAATGACCTCACCTGGTCCCATCACTTCTCAGCTCCTCCTATCTCTACTCATAGGGCATCACATCTCAGCCCACCATGATGCCACTCCAAGGCATCTTGACACCTTTATGATGAAACCTGTGAGTCCCATCCCTAAAACCACAACTGTGTCATCTGAGAATCTCAGCATTGGATCAGCTCACACACATCTAGAAATAAGAGAGTTACGTGGTCAATAGTCCACAGGAGACATGGCCTTTGCCCTCAAGGAACTCAAATAGTGCTCAACAGTATTTGATTAAATACTAACATGTATTCATTCAACAAACACACATTCAGTACCTTCTGGTGCCAGGAGCAGCACTAGATGCTGGGGATACTGTGATGAATAAGACAGGCAGTTGTTGTGTTGTGGGGTTTGCAAGCTGCTGGGGGAGGAAGATGTGGAGCAAGTACCCCCAATATGAAGTGGTGGGGGAAGCTGTGGGAGCCCTCAACAGGAGTTGATGTGGTCTAGGGGGTGAGGGATGTCTGAGCTGAGCCCAAAGGATGAGGAGGAGCCAGCCAGGGGAAGTGGTGCAGAGGTGTGGAGGAGAGGTCTCTGAGCAGTGCAGGGCTGAGGAGGGCTTCCTGCAGGAGCTCTGATCTAAACTGGTCCTAGAGGAAACAGAGGGGCAGCAGTAGTGAGAGGAGAACGAGTCCTTAGGGATACTGGAGCCATCAGTCTGGCTGCTCTGGTCTCACAATTGTGTGAGAAGGAACTAAGGGAAGAACGATGCCTTTTGGAGAGGCTGAGTTTGAGTGGCTGGGCAGGCACCCACATGGAAATGTTCAGGGGGCACTTCCGGTTAGAAATGTGGAGCTCAGGTGCAGGTGAGAATGGGGGTGAAGCTCAGTTTTCTGAAGAAGAAATTATAGAGAAGGAAGACTGGAGATAGAAGGTGGTGCTGAGACACCTGGGTAGAGGAAGGGAGCCAGCCTGGAAGACAGAGGAGAGGATCAGAGCCCATTCTACAGAAGCTCAGAGAACAATTCTCTAGGAGGGGAGGGAGGAGCAGCTCATCTGTGCCAAACATTAAGGAAGCTTCCTTCTATGGCTCTGAGAACTGGGCAGGGGAGCACAGGATTATCCACATAAATGAGGAAGCATTCCTAATGCATTGCCTTGGTCTCCGCTCCTCTCCCATAAGTGCACCTTCTCTCACGTTCCTAGCCAAAAATATCCCCAGAAGCCCCAACGGCAGGGCTTCGGAGGGAGAAGGCCCAGTTTCTCAGCCTGGTATCAATGGCCACCCATTCCGGACAGCTGACTAATGATGGGAAGCCAGCACTGCCTTTGAGCTGCAGAAATGAAAGCAGCCACAGGCTGCTGTGGATAGGCAGGTGGTGGGGTGAGCAGGCAGGGGCAGGCCTGCCTGACATGACAGCTCAGCGCTGAAGTGGCCTCTCCCTCCCCGCTCCATCCTACAGCTTCCCACAACAGGGAGCTCAAGGCTCACCAGGAGAGAAAGCCTCTCTGCTTAAATAAGTGAGGCCTGAGGAAAGCTATGCTCCATTCTGAAGGACAGGGCCCTTCACAAGTTGCTGACTGCAGGCACCAGGCTCCCAGCATACCCTGTCCCAGGGCCTGCCCCTGCTTTGGGCCTGGCTAGGCATCACCACGGAGGTCGAGTTCTGGCCACTGGAACTAGGCCCCCACATAGAGAGGCTGCAGAAACCAAGGTGTGGCCAACCTGATCCAGGCACACCTGCGTCAGCCATGCCCATTACCCTTTTCTATTGGCTTTTACCCTCCGCCTTCTAGCTGTATCTCTCCCCCATCCCTCCTCTGATAGAAAGATATAAATTTGCGAGGAGGTGGTATTACGGGGAGAGGGATGAGTGGGTGAGAATGCACACAGCTGGAAGGGAGGCAGCTGGAATGAAGTGTACAGAGTTTGGAGTCAGGTGGGCTATTCTGAGCAATTCACTTCTCTTCTTGGAGCCTTAATTTTCTCATCAACCAAATGGAGTGAGGGGCATTATGAGGGTTTTAGAGGATTGTTGTGAATAAGAGAGAAAAACGAATGTACTTTCCAAACCATCAGGGTTAAGCGTTGGTGGTTACCGCAACCACCGTTGCATCAGGAGTTTTCAACGTGAAGTCGATGGAGCCCAATTTGGGGAGGATCTGTGGAGCACCTGGAATAATGTGTAAAATTGCACATGCTAGCAGCTTTCTGCGATGAGGATCTATAGCTCTTAAAAGAGGTCTGGGACCTAACGAAGTTTAAGACCCACACACGGCACAAGTCCTTCCCTGTCACTTTTGAGAGGAGTTAGCTGAGACCAAGCTCATACAACTTGTCAGAGGCGGCAGTGGATCCCTGATCCCCTCGCCCTCCACTACTCCCCACTGTCCCCCCGCCCCGCCCCATGTCAGGTGAGGGGAAAGAAGAGTTAGGAGAGGGAGAGGGAGAGGAGAGCAGCCAGAGGCGAAGCCTTATTGGGAAAAGGCCCCTGTCCTTACTCTGTTACCAGGATAAGGACGTCACGGTGGAGGGTGAGGGACAGTGGGACAGGAGAACAAGGAAGCCCCACGATGGGACGGGCCTAGGAGGCCCTTCCTGGAAGCACAAGTTGTTGAATCAGTGATTCATCCTCCCCGTCTCCCTTTCCCAATAATCCCCCGAAAAGGACTCAGAGGAGTGAGACACAACCCTCTCCCTGACACCATCTTGAGATGACTTCTCTGGTTCCCTGTTTTGTCTTCTGGAAAAATTGAAGATAACATGTTAAAGCTTTATGGAAAACCGTGAAAGGCCACACACAAACATAAGGTAGTCATCACCCAAAGATTCAATTTATTGAGCAACTACTGAGTGCCAGACATGGGGTGGATGCTTTGCCTAAATTGGCATAAATGTCACCACTTCAAGAGGCCTTCCCTGACCACTTGGTCCAAGTAAATCCACATCTCTCCCTCACCCTCCAGTCAGTCTCACACTCCCTGTTCCTTTCCTTTCTCCCACTTACTGTATGTGTCTCTGTGCTTTTTTCATCCTCTCTCTCTCCTCCATTAGACTAAAATATTGCTATGGGCAGGAGTCATGTCACTGTGTATCCATGCTAAGCATAGTGCCTGCTATCTAGTAGTCACTCAAATACTTGTTAAATGGAGGCATGACTGTCTCTAATCTTCACAACAGCCTTATGAGGTAGGTATTATTATCATGTCTGGCATACAGAAAAAGAAACTGAGGTTCAGAGAATCAAAGAAATTTGCTTAAGGACACAGTTTGTTACCACCGGGCTTTAGCTCTGCTCCTTCTCCTTGAAGGATCTGGAGAACAAGAGGGTCAAAAAAGAAAGCTGGGGTCCAGCGAAATGGCTCACCAGTTCCACCACCGCCCTGTGCTCAGCCTTCCCCAACGGAGCTCTTCTAACTTCTCATCACACTAAGTAGGTCCAAGTCATCAATCCACAGCCACAGAGCTGGAAGCCAGTCCAAACTGCCTGTTTATTTCCCAAGCCAAATGACAGCCAGTCCTTCCACACCCACCCCAGAGCGATCTACAAGCTGGAAGCACATGCCCCACCCCCTCAAGCCTTAATACAGCAGATAAATTTGTAAACTTTTTAATAAAACATTGTACAGGGGAAATACATATGTATACATAGAGCCAGTGCCGGCATTGGGGTGGGATTCACTTCTTGAATACAGGTAACCAGATCCTGCCCCATCAGGGTATCTGCTCATCTTTCATTCTCTTTCCCTTAAGTGGCTCAACTGCTGACCCCACAACCTGGTATCATAGCAGGGTACCACAAATCATAAAGGTCCAACATCTTGCCCCCAAAGTGAACTGCTTCCTGGCTGCCCTCTACTGGCCTGCTCCTCCTGCCCTCCCTCCTCACCCAGGCAGCTTGCCTTGGCCTGGTCCCAGGAATTTGGCCCACCAAGGCCTGAAGGCAGGGAAGACAGACCAAGGAATACTGTTTTCTGATATGTCTGGCAAACATATATCATCCAAATCAGGGCTTTTTTGAACGTGGAAGGGCGTCTAATTCACTGGAGAACAGGCGTAACCCGAAGTGCCCAGGCAAAGGATGAATAGCTGCCCTACTGATAGGTCCCCTGTTCTGAACTGGTCCAGTCCTGCCACTCTTGACTTTCCAAAACACATTCCCTGTTGGCAGCAAATATCTCTCGGCTCTCATTTCGCACCTCAGCCACCTCCCACTCTTCAAGACCTTGCAGCATCTTGGCTACACATTTTAAAGCCTCGGTAATATTGGGGAACTATAGTATTGGGGTTGGGAGGGGTGGATGGGAATGATACCCCCTCCAAATCCCCAATCGGGACCTGGCTATGTAAAGCTTTTGGTGTCAAGCCCCAGACTTTCTGGGTCCTTGAGCTCAATCCCCTAATCATGGCTATCTGGGTCTAAGCAGAAAAGTAAGCCTTAATCCTCTGTCTCCCCACCCCAAACTTCCCAAGGCTTCTCTCTCTAGGGCCAGAGCGAATTGAACCATCAATCTTCCACCCCTGCCCTTGGCCAACCAATCAAAGCACTCTGTCCTGGTACCTTCTCCACACGTTGTGCAGGCACATTCCGGGTCCCACATCATGTGGCTTTTATGCCAGGAGCCCGAGGAATCACCTCTTGGGGCGGCAACTGGTGGACTGGTGGAGGCTAGAGAGATCAACCTGTAGCATCCTGCACCCCTACTCAGACAGGGCTGAGCCCCAGCCCTTCATGAGGGCCTGACAGGCAATCAGAACCACCCCAAATGGGGCATTCCCATTCAGGTTTGATGCCCCACCCTTTGCTTTTAGAACCTGCTCAGTAGGTCATGCGTGTAAAACTGCTTTAAATAAGCCTTGCTAAAGCAAATAGTACCAGGTAGCAGAAACTCAGGCTCCAGGCCCTTAAAGGCTCCTCTTCTCCTCCTTCCTTCCCCGTCCCACCCCCATCTGCAGACAGTCCACAGCATACTGGGAAACAGAAGCCCACTCTTGATCTTCCTGGGGCCACTGCTTCTCACTCATCCATCTCTCTGTCTTCAGAGAACAAAGACTCTTCTGTGTCTGAGTCAGGCTGCCCAACTCTTGCTGTGTCCCTCCCACCCCCCAGAAACAAGTGCCCGGATCTGACCCTTTGGAATAGAGCTAAGAGAACCCTGGGCTCAGGATAGGGCATTCCGATGGGCCCCTGAGTAAGCATAGGAGATGGGATGGCGGGTCCCAGGCCTCACGGTGAATGTGTTGATGGGGCTTCCATAGTGGGGGTTGCTGTGGGGAGACCTGGTGGGGAGCAGAAGACATGTGAGGTTATTATTTGCAGCTGGTTAACCAACAGCCCTCCCATCTTCCCCAGGGCAGGAGAGGAAAAAATGTGGCTCAGTGCTATGGTTTCTGCTCCACAAGCCGCGGGCTTATCAACCCCAGGTGAGACCCGAGTCTACTAATGTTGATTCACCGGACATAGGGCTCCTCCTCCCGTCTAGACCCTTCTGACTAAAGTATATGCCTAATAATCTTCCACTCAGAACTCTTCACTCTTAGTCTGGCTCCTTTTGTATTGCTGGGAAATCCCGGTTCCCAAGGACCACTCAGCTCTCCCCGCACCCCATACTTAGCCTGAAGCCCTGGGACTCCAGGGGGTGGGAGAGAGGAGCAAGAAGAGGGGGAGCTGGATAGGGAAAGGGAGAACAAGGCTGATCGAGGGAGATGAAGCAGGTAAGGGGGGTGCCCTCTGCAGGTGAAATGCGCCTACTTCCACATTCTCTAGGCCCCCAAAGCCACAGGGAACACCAAAAGTGTCCCCTGACAGATGGCGGACGCCTGGTCCAAGGGCAGCGCCTCTACTTCGCCTGGCTGCCCACCCCGGGCTCCCTCCAACACCCTCCATCGCCCCGGGCCCCAGCTCATCACCTGCCGGTAGCGGGGGCGAAGCCGTGGTCGCCACCAGGTGCTTTGTACTTGGCCTCTCCGCGGGCCGGGCCCTCCAGGGACATCCTCCGCGTTTGCAGGCCTCTGCGGGGCGCGCGGCCCGCGGAGTTGACACGCCGCATCTCTGGGCCTCCGGGCGCTCCGAAGGGCCCTCCAGGCTGAGGTCCGAAGCAGTTGGGGGAGCTCAGGCTGCGGCTGGTGCCGCCGCGGGACAGCCCGGGGCTGTGGTGGGGCTCCCCAACGTACAGGCGCTTCTTGATGAGCGAGCGGCCTCCGCCAGAGAAGCGCTCCAGGCCTCGAGTCCCTGCGTAGCGGGCACCCCCGGGAAAGCGCGGGAGGCCACGAGGCTCTGAGGCCGCGGGGCCCGTGTCCAGGGACTGCCCCAAGTTTGAGAACTTGTTCGGGACAGGTGAGTCCCGTCGGCCCAGATACTGGAGGGCTGGGGGCCCAGGGTCATTGCTGAACTCTGGCGGAGGTGGGATGACCTCAAAGCTGAACTCCTCCTCCTCCGGCCTCTTGTAGGAAGGAGAAGAAGGGGACGAGAAGGACTTGGGCAGCAGGCGGTCCTGGGGGAAGCTGACGGACGCTAGTCTTTCGTAGGCCACAGGGGCCTGGGGCTCTGCCGTGGTCCAGTTGTGCCCTTTGCTTGGCTCTGTGCCCTCTGGGTTTCTGCTGGGCTCGGGCTTCCAGGGACAGAGAACGGTCAGCTGTGCAGAGGAGGTCAGCTGGAGGTCTTTCTCTGCCTCCATGGGTGACTTGGGGACCACAGTGAAGGAGTTGGGCCGGCCCTCCTTGAGGAAGATGCTGTCAGAGCCTTCCTGGGGCCGGCTGCTGTGGCCGTGGAGACTCCCTGGCAGAGAGGACCGACCCAGACCAGCCCCTCCAGACCTCCCCTTCTGTGCCCTCTGCCTGGCAGCAAGAAGCAGGGCCATTGGGGAGCCCCGCTCCACCACTTCCCCAGTCACCGGATGCCTAAGGAGTTCATCAGCAGGCTGGGCTGAGGCTGGGGGTTTGGCTGGCAGCCCCTTGGGATCCTCCACAGGCTCCCCTGACCCTGCAGCCTCTCCTCTGGCCATAGTGGGCATCACCATGGCAACCTCCGGGCTGGGGCTGTTCTGGCTGCGATGGGGCTTGTAGAGAAATGGCACCTCTTCTCCGCCAGGGGATATCTTTGGTGGGAGGGCTGGAGATGAAAGGGCTCCCTGTGTAGGAGGCTTACTGGCCTCTGAGGGGTGCCCTTCTGCCTCTGGCTGGGAAGGCACTGCAAGTTCTCGAGGTTCTGGTTTCTCCCACTGCTCAGCTGGGACTAGGTTCTTCCCTGCTATCAGTTGAGATGATGTGGTGGGCAGAGTTGAGGTTGCGGATGGTATGGCAGGTCCAGGCATGGTCTTTGGTGATGTGGCTGGCCCAGGTGTGGCTGGTCCAGATGTGGTTGGCCCAGGTGTGGCCTTGGGTGGTATGGCTGTCCCAGGTGTGGCCTTGGGTGGTGTGGCTGGCCCAGGCGTGGTTGGAGCAGGTGCGGATTTGGGTGGTGTGGCTGGCCCAGGCATGGCTGGCCCAGGCGTGGCTGGCCCAGGCGTGGCTGGCCCAGGCGTGGCTGGCCCAGGCGTGGCTGGCCCGGGCATGGCCTTGGACTGGAGTGGTGTGGTTGCCAGAGGGGTGGTGGATAGTGGTGGCAGATTCTTGGCCACAGGCTTGGAGAATTGACCATTATTAACTCTGTTTTCAAAGATTCTTCCCCCTTCTAGCCGAGGTTTGGGAGGCAGAGACTTTAGGCTGGGCTTAGCTTCCTTCTCTGCTAATGAGGAAAGCCGGGCCTCCAGTTCATTCCGGATCTGCTGGACACTGGGAGTTGGAAAGTCTTGCGAGACGTAGTCCACAGGGGGCAGGGTCAGGTTGACGGCGGCCTCTCTCTCTGGACAGGGACTCTTCTCAGGGTCACTTGAGCTGCCCATCTCCTTCTCTGGCAGGCTGGGGCCTTTCTTGCCCTCCTTTCCTTGACAGGCCACTGTTGGGCCTGGCCTATGACTGGTGCATCGGTCCTCTCTCTTGGAGCCAAAGAGGTAGGCTGCCAGCTCGCTCCGCAGCTTCGCCATTTGGCCGGGATCCCGCCAGTCCACGGGCTCTGAAGAGGCTGTGTCCTCTGGGCTGGGGGGGTTGGGTTTGGGTTTGGGAGCAGGAGAGCTGGATTTGGGGTTTTTTATAAACCTAGCAGGTGGAGGGGCTGCCTTCTCAGCAGAGGGGCAAAAGGAGGGGCAGCTGGGGGGAGGGAGGTGCTGGGGAGGCGGAAGGGGTGCTGGGGGAGGAGTGGGGGTGCTGCAGTGGGGGCGGGGGTGTGAAGGGGCAGGGAGAGGCTGGATGTGGTCTCAGCTTGTTTGCTTGTCAGGACTGGGACTGGCCCAGCATCGGGCCAGCAGGTGCCACAGTCCTGAGCTCCCCGGGGCGATCTGGTTCAGGGGCCCTATCCGGGTAGGCCTGGGAGGCAGGGCGGATGTGGAAGTTGGGAGGCAGTGGGAGTCGACTGGGGGCCTTCTTGGTGGCCCCTTCTTCTTCTGGAGGGGCCCCTTCTGCTTCCTGAACCGGGATGGATGAAGTCCTGACTGGGGTCGGGGGAGGCACCTTGAACGAACGAGGGAAGGTGAGGTGGGGCTCTGGTTTAGGTCCCAGGGGGCTCCCCTTTGGCTCAGTAGGGCTTGGGGGGCTGGTTCTGGGGCCTCTGGCTGCCTGCCATTCAGTGCCCTCTGATTTCCACTTGGTGACACCCCAGGAAGAGGTGAGTCTTAGTTTTATGAGGAGACACTGGAGCTGGGGGTGCTGGGGCTGGCATAGGGGTGGGGGGCGGGCTATAAAGGTCAAGGGTGGGTAGGATGAAATCAGGAGGTGGGTGGATTTGGGGATAGGGCCCCTAATACTGGGGAGGTGGAGGTGGGGCCATGTTAGGTGGGGGCGGGGTTCCAGCAGCAAGGGAGGTGGTGGGGAAGCCATGGAAGGTAGAGGTGGTAGCGGAGACTCCTCTTGAAGTTGTGGAGTGTCTGGGGGTGGCCCTGGGGCTGGGCCTGGGGGAGGCGGGGGGATGAGTAGGTCCTGGCCATAATGCCCAGGCCTTAGGTCACCCACAGAGCTGTACAACCGGAGGTTGCCGTTGACTAGCGAGCTGGTACCTACAAGGAAAGAGAGGCAAAGATGAAGAGGCTAGTAAGGCCAACTGGACTTGCCAATCTCTGTGTGCCCAGGGCGGGGTGGGGTGGGCAAGCAAGAGAATAACTGGCCAGGGTCATGCCTTTCCTCCTGAACACCAAGTGCGGGAGCAGCAATGTCTCCAGTCTCGTGAGCTGTCTTGGAGGCGACCCTCTTTTATCTAGGGAACTTCCTGCCTCTACTCATCCCTGGCCCAGCCTCTGAAGTTTGTACTGAATATTCTCTATTTACTCCCAAGAGTCATGTTTCACCCTCCTCTGCCCTGCTCACATCCTGGTATATCATCTCTTTACTGAACTTTCTTCAGTTATCCCCTTTGAGGGCACTGTCTGTTTGTTATAGGGGCCTTGATTGGTATAAAGCCAGAAAGACCAGGGTTCAAATCCCAGCTCTACCACTTACCAGATGGGCAACCTTGGACATGCTAATTAACCTTGCTGAGCCTCAGTTTTTTCATCTCTAAAATAGGCATAATGTTAGCGGTTACCTCATAAAGCTATTGTGAGGACTAAATAAGAGAATTCATATAAATACATGTAAAGGGCATATCACAGTCGTAGGCCCACGGTAGGCACTTAATGAATGGCAACTACTTTGAGTACTACCTTCTGTGCTTGACGTTTCAGACTGTGTAAGACAGGGAAAGTAAGAGAGATAGGAAGTCATATATCAGGGGGCAGGGGCCTGGTGACTTTCTCGGCGAAGAAGTTTGGGTGAAAATCTGGGAGGGAATGGTTTATATGAGCAACTCCTGCTTTCTAAAGACCCTGAATGTCCCGTGAGCCCAGCTTTCCACCTCATAGAGAACTTCTGAAACAAATTCTGGACTGTGGGATGGAATGGGGGCGTGTAAAAAGAAGGTGACCTGGACAACTGGCACTAGAGACATGCCAAGCACCCCTGGGCCCTGCAGCTCACACCCCTCTCTTCTTGGACTCAGTCCCCAGCCCCATCCCCACCTCTCAGAGTCTACAGAGCACCAGGATACCCTAGTTGCTCCTCTTTTAGGGGCATCCATCTTCGCATACCTCCTCTCAGTTTCTAGCACAGAGCATAACAAACCCGGGGAATGTGCAGCTCTGAAGGGCTCCTCCCAGCTGTCTAACTTTAAAACAAAAAACAGATGGGAGTAGAGATGGGAAAATTAACATTCATTGAGCACCCAAGTGTTAGGAGCTGGGATACAGCAATAAAAAACAAAACAAAAATTAGTTAAAATACTGGCCCCCTTGGAGGTTATGTTTTAATGGGACAATAAGACAGACCGTGAACATAATACATTAGTAAATTATTACCACATTAGAGGATGGGTAATATGGGGGAAAATCCAGGAGGGGTGCTGGGGGTACAGTTTGACTAGGTTAGTCAGAGAAGACCTCGCTGAGAAGGTGACATCTGAGCAGAGAAGGAGTGGGGGAGAGAGCTGTGTGTATGTCTAGGAGAAGAGAAGTCTAAGCAGTGGGAACTGCAGTGCAAAGTCCCTGGGGTGGAGATGAGCCTGAGTATTGAAAGAGCAGCAGGAGAGCGGGATGGCTGGAGGAGTGTGAGCTGAGAAAGAAAGCAGGCGATGAGGCCTGGCGAGGCCAGGTTCTGGCAGTCCTAGCAAGAACTTTTCCTTTGAGCAAGATTTTGAGCAAGAGCTGTGATAAGAAGTGGCTTATGTCCCATCTAGTACTTCATTTACTCCTCCAGGACTAGAATTGTCTTTCCCATTGCTCATTTGAATATGCAGAGCTACAAGGGGTTAAATCATTTGCCTAAGGGAGCAAATTTAATGCATAGGGGAGCTGGGATTCAAAGCCAGGTCTGTCTGACTCCAGGGTTCTTTCTACCACTTCACGCTGCCCTTGTCCCTCTGGAAGTAGGCCTTACCCATCCCAGCCCCCTCCTCAACCTCCACCCACTGCAGCCAGTAGTCAAGAGGCCTGGGGACTCCAGTTTTATCACCAGTTGGGGAGGTGGGCAAGATACTTGGGCCTAAGGAGGAAAGAAAGATGGACAAGCCTGGAGCCCAGAGTCCTCTTACCTGTCACTTCTTTGTCTGCAAAATCTTCTGGGACAGAGGGGGTAGGCACAGCCAGTCCATGGTTCTCCTGGGCATTCTGAAAGGGTACAGAAAGATCAGGAAACAGGGAAAGATGGACAGGTAATTCTTAAATCGCTGCTGCATGAGGCCATCTTACTGTTCAAATATCTGCAGTGATGGTGATGGTTGTACAACATCGTGAGTACTAAAATATAAAACGGTTAATTAAAAAGGTGAATTGTATCCTACAGTCGAGTTTTGTTATTCACAGTAGTTACAGTCTGTAAAGTTGCTGCCAACAGTGAATTAGCAAAGATTGAATCAATGCCCCGAGAGAAATACAAGGTTCCTGCAAACCGTGGTCACAACATTTTCAATAACTGATCAATACATAAACTTGTTTCATGTGTGTTTCTTTTTAAAGACACTTGACTTAATACATATTGTAGACTTGTTGACATTGAACTCATGGCCAATAGCACTATAACTCATGCTGAATGAAGCTTATCTAACACAGGTATTTTCTCTCTATGGCACATCAAACCTTGCATTTAGGAACCATTTGGGGGCCAGTGTAAACAGTGAAATCACCAACAAAAAGCAAAGAACTACAAAAGGTATGGCACTAAACAGGAAAGGACACTTATTTACAGTATGAGGGCTGAAACAAGAAGCAAAGTGTCGTCTTATTCGACCTCAGACGGGAGTGTGTGCATTAGGTGACTGAAATTTTTCACCCCTCTACACATGTCCAAAGCATCTCGAGTATTGATTTTGGAGTAGCAAATAAATTTTAGTGAGTAGGCGAATTTTCAAATATAGAACCCACAAAGAATGAGACTCAATTGTGTATGAATTATATCTCAATTAGACCAAAATAAAACAGAACAAACAAAAAAATCTGCCACGACACCCGTGGATGTCCACAACTTAAAAGCTGAATCCCTGGCCTGGCCTCCTGTTTGCTCTTAGTTTTCATTCTGTATTCATAGAAAAATAAAGAAAGAAAAAGTGATGAACCAGACCATTTACAGCAGTGCAGATGCCCTTCTGATCTCTAAGTTTAACAGACCATAATGTGTTTACACAGCTGTGGGCTTGTACATACTATTTTGCATTTTACTTTTTCTCCAAACACACATTTCCACATGTCAACAAAGTCCACACACCTGTCCTTTGAAGAGCTCTAGAGCATTTTATGGTAGCTTTCAAGGTCCTCAACAACCTAGCCTCACACATGACCACCAACATTTATTCCCCATTCACATGATATACCCACTCTGCACGTGAGCTTGACTGACTCCCTCCCACCATCCTTTCAACACACTCATTTAATTCATGTTCATCCCCGATGCTGGGCGTTGGTCAGGCTGTGCCCCTCTTCTTATCCTCTGTTTCTAACAATAATACTCCTTGCACTGTGCTCTAAACACACGATCCCAGTCACAGCACTCTACTCACTAAAGGGCTGATGGCGCTAACCCTCTGGGCCTAATGGCTTAATATACAAGAAGGGGGATTCAAAATAGATGTTTCAGAAATATCCACAAGACCCTGAGTGACCAAGGGTAATCTCAGACTTACTCTTTGGTCACTTGGGGGGCAATAAACAACTTATCTTCTTGTTCTTAAAAATTCTGCACTACAGCCATGCCACCCTGAATGTGTTCGATCCCGTCTGATCTCGGAAGCTAAGCAGGGTCGGGCCTGGTTAGTACTTGGATGGGAGACCACCTAGGAAGACCAGGTGCTGTAGGCGTAAAAATAAGAAAATAAAAAAATTAAAAAAAGAATTCTGCAGCTGGAATGTCCTTGAGCCAACATCATCTAGTCTCTTCTGTCGCTACTTGATTCACATGGCCAACACACACCTGTTCTCAGTATTTCTCAAACCATAATTCTGAACCAGGGGCAGGTATAGGGACCAGCCTGTTTGAGGAATGTCTCCCAAGACATTCTGAGATGCAGCATACATGCACACACACATCACTGGTTGTCTAATAACATCCACTAAATATGTACACTTTAATTTTGAGGAGATGGAGACCTTCAAAAGCCACGTTGAGATCTGATTATAATTGAACATAATTGGAAAGCAGAAAGACTTGGGTATTTAGCATCAAAACTCATGTTTTGAATTTTGCCAGCAGTGTGATGTTGGATGAGCAGTGGCAATGTGGGATGAAGATGGCGATATTAAACTCTCATTTATGCACCTACTGTGTGCCAGCACTATACTGAGAGCTTTACCTATATTATCTCAAATCCCTTAACAGAGCCAGGAAGCAAACCTAGGCCTCCCGACTTACCTTTTCTACATATCACTGAGAGCCATTTTCTTTACTTATAAAATGGAGATATTTCCTACTTTGCATGACCGGTATGAGAATTAAATGAGATAATATTTCTAATCCAGGAAATCAGTGTTAGTCGAAGGACTATGTCTTCTAATCCTTTCTCTTACAAAGGCAAAAACATTGTAAACAATTAAAGCTAAGCTTCCTAGAATCCTGGAAGCACCTTCCGGATCACCCTGAGTGCTTAAGTATAATTATGTGTGGAGGAGGAAGACGGACCGACTTTATGGGCCGGAAGTACTACTGCCCACCCACACTTTGATCCTGAAGAACTCTGGAAATGCTTAGACTGCCAAGACCACAGGATGGAAGTCCGTCTCCTGAGCAGCCTTGGAGAAGCTGCCCAGGCAGAGCTTAGACTTTTCAGGTCCCATATACAACGGGGTCCCATGACATACCCACCACTTCACCACCGTGCTTCAGGTGTTGTGGTACTCCACTGTCCACCAACCTTGGGGCAGTTCTCAAAGTCCAGCCTTATCCCTTCAGGAGCTCCCAGTACTGAACTGAACACAGCCCCACCTCTCCAGGCCCCATTTGGCCCTGCTCCGTCCCATTCATGTCCACACAGGCTCTGGTGGCTCACTTAGCTGTATCCCTTCCACTGTGTGTATTCAGAGACGGCAAATACAAATTCATTTTAATCTTAGTCCTAGAAAAACAGACCTGGGAGATGAGTTCCCCTCACTCGCCACAGGACCCAGGCAGCTGGCATCGAGTGCACTGCTTGGATGGTGACATATTTCAGTATACAAATGTACGGGTGTAGATAGCATCCATCTGCATGGGTGCAGAATTTCCTGACCTGCCCTCTCAGGCTCAGAGGACAAAGGAAAAGCCTCGAGGTATAAGACGAGGGTTTGGAGGCGACACCTAAATGAAAACTCATAATCCTGGATTGGAGCCTGGGATGGGGGAAGGGTGTGCCACGAAGGACACCAGTGGGACACCTGGCAGTAATTGAACATATATTAAGGTGTATTGGGTAGTAGCAATGTATTGATCCTGAATTCCTGAATTTGATCCTTGTGTAGAGAACGTCCCTGTTCTTAGTCAACACATACTGAAGTACTTAGGAGTAAATGGGCACTATGTCTCAAGTTATTCTTTGACAATTCAGGAAGAAACATTAAGTATATACCAAGGGAGGGAAGGGGCAAATAAAGCCAATGTGGCAAAATGCAATGAATCTAAGCAAAGGCTCTGGGGAGCTGTTTGAGCTATGCCTGCAACTTTTCTGCACATTAGGATTGGTTAAAAAGAAAAAGTTACTTACTGCCACTGAATCATACATTTAAAAATGGTTAAAATAGTAAGTTTTATGTTATGTGTGTATTATAATTTAAACACGTTAAACAAAACAATGACAAGAATATCGAGAGAGAAAGTATTAGTGGAGACTTGGAGGTTATCCATCCACTGGCCATCAGCACCTCACACGCTCTCTTTCTCCTCCCCCCAGTCCTCCCAATCTTAACAATAGTAACAGCTGCTACTTGCCTAGCACTCACTGTACCATCTCTTTAATTTATTTACTTTTCACAACTACCCCATGAGATAGGTGCTGTCATTGCCACCTCCACTTTACAGATGAGGAAACGGAGGCGTAGTGTCGAAGCGACTTGCCCAAAGACCCACAGCTAGAGATACATCACTGTCTTTCCAGGCACTTGGACATCACCCGCACACCCAGCTTGTCACCCAATTTGGCCAGGCACTTCCTGTGTTCCTCCCTTCCCGTCACCTTCTAGGTCCTACTTCAGTCCTCTTGTCTCTTACCCAGACAGACAGACAGACAGACAGACAGACAAACCACCACCAATATCTCCAGATACTTCCGTGGCCCCTTCCTTACTTCCTTCTCCAAACCTGACGCAAGTACGTTCTTTCTAAAATCCGTCTCAGAGCAGGTCTCGGAATCCTTCTGCTGGTCCAGATGATAAAATCCAAGCACCTTCATGTGGCATTTGAGAACTTTCATAAGCTGTCCCCTCTGTAGCTCCTGCCACCCTCTCCCCACCTGGTACTGCACAAATGCTGGGCTCCACCTAGTGGTTCTCATAGTTTCCCCACTGCACTGTGCCTGGGGACCTCACTCCCTCACGAGCAAGTGGGGTCCTTGTTGCAAGGATATTCAGGGGCAGAGAGAACATCCCTTGAAAGGGGTGTCCGGAGGTTCTGGGGCTGGGTCACAGCTTGGAAAACTCCAAGATGTTAGTGGAGTAAATAAATTCCCGGGTGAGTGACTGAGTGGTAGAAAGAAAACAAGACAGAGAATACAGGTGGACAATCTGTGTTCTGGTGTCAGTCCCACCACCTATTAACTCGGAGCAAAGTCACTTCTTGCTCTCGGCATCCCTGCCTCTGCTGTTAACACCCTCTAAGGATCCCTTCGACCACGGCGTTCTGTGAGTCCAGGCCCATAAGGCGTCCCGTCTGTGACTCAGCTCACAAATGCCATGTGTGTAGTGGCCTGGACACTTGGGGCTATCCCTCGATGGCAGGATGTTGGAAGAGATGTCTGCCATTGTCTCCAGATAGTTCTCTGCCTCCAGAAAGGGGCAGGGGCAGGTTGGCAAAAGGAGAAGAGCTGGGAGGAGGAAACTGCTTTTCCTGGAGCCACAGAGTGAGTCCCGGTGAGCAGGGCTGGGCCTGACGTCGCTGCTGGCCTCAGACATGGGACTCCAACTGCTGCAGTCAGTTATGGAGCTGGCTGTCCCTACCCTTAGCGTGCTTCCCTGGGAAAATGACAGACCCAGTGCCCTAGGGTGCTGTCTTCTAGGGTTGGCATGTGCCTCAAACATACTCAGGGGAGTGTGACCCTTTCAAGGTGGCAGCCCCACATCAAGAGAGAGGTGCACCAATCTGTGGGCAAGGAAGCAAACTGAGAACAAACAAATGAGCATCTGAGAACCTCTGTGGGACCAGCCAGCTGGTGCTTCCCTCCTCAGGCTAGCAGGCAGCCAGCCATGGCCATGCACTGCTGCTGCAAAGCATCCATTGCTCAATGCCTGGGGCAGAGTCCAGCCCTGGCCCTGCCAGGTGGGGCACTCCACAGAAACTGGGCCTCAGCCTTTCCTCTTCCCCACACCCAGACAACGCCCAGAAGCTAAGATCATTGGTCACCTCGCTCACCTCACAGGGCACAAGCCAGCTCTCTAGCTCAGTCAAGCAGCCCTTTAAAAGCTATCACGGCCTATTGTATTGAAAGTTATCCAGCAATGATTAGTTGGAGGGAGGCTGGGGACAAGGGTGGCCATTCCAAGAATATTTATATTTATTTTCTTCCTTATACTTATCTCTATTTCTGGGTACTTAACAATGAAGTTCTGTTTCCTCCTTGATTTTTAAAAAAACCCAAACCTAATAATAATTAAAAAAAAATTCTTGTGACCTAGTGGGAAAAAAAGAACTTTGGAATCAGACAGACCAGATTGGCAATGTTAATTTAACTCCATCGTCCCAAAGCAGTCATGCACAGTATCTGACACATAATTGATGAATAAGGGTGCCCCTCCCACACCTTCTGAGGCTCAGTTTCTCATCTCTAAAATGGGGGTGATCCCATCTCCCAGTGTGTCACCGCATGCTTCAGATCCTGCAGAGTTGGTGCTTGAGAAGGGGCATCTCCCCTGGGTTTTCCTTCCCAGGATCTAACAAGGCTCTGAGGGGCAGCCCACGTCCTTGGGCACAGACCCCAGCGTGTGTCTCTCTGGTGGATCTAAAGACATGGGTGCTTCCCCATGGTCAGAGGCAGGTCGTTGGGAATCCCCTACTGCCCTTTGGACTACAAACCTCTCAGAGTTGAAGAGGTGAAAGGGAAGGAAAGAAGGAAGGAGGAGGAAGGGAAGAAAACACTCACTATTAGAGGTTGAGGTTAGTCTCCCCCTTGAAGTTTTAGGGGGTCAGAGCCTGTTGCTAGCCTCCTGCTGTACTACCAAGGCTCCAGGGGACAGGGCTCACTCAACCAATGCCTCCAGCCTTGCCCCTTTGGCCTCCTCAAGTCTGGGACACACATCCTCATGCCTGGAATTCCTCAAAACCCAGCCAAACCCTAAGGTGGGTCACCAGGGCTGGGCTAATGGGCAACACATGGTTAACCTTGGACAAAGGCCAGCTCTGAGTCTTAGCTTACACATTGTAAAATGTGAACCTCCTCACCAGATTCCTCCTGGAGCCTGGTCAGGGCACCTCAGAGTCAGGTGTAGAACTGCAGGGGGCAAGGGAGACAACCCTGAGCCAGAGTGGGAGCCGGGCATGGTTGGGGGCACCACTGTAGGCTGGGGAACGGGGGAATGGGAGCCCAACGTGAGAGCCACAAGGAAACCCCTTTCAGGCACCAACGTCTCCAGCTGGGGGAAACCCAGCCAGATGTTTTCCTGGCTTTGAGGGGCCGTGGGACTGCAGGGGTGTCTGTGTTCCTAGTGTTCCTCATAAAGCAGCTTCTCTGAAATTGAGAGCCAGTGAGCATTTCATAAAAGAGCTGAGCCATTTCTCCTCCCTGGTCTCAGCTCGTAACCCCCGCCCCCCCGGGGGCCAGAGAATAATCCACCAGTGGGGCTGTCTGTCTTCCTCTGGCCGCACTTGCCTGCCATCCCAGTGCCACTCTTGGACCCAGGCTGCCAGGCCTTGTCCTGGAAGCCGTGCTGCAAGGGCTCAGCTCCTCCCTACAAGGCAAGGCGTCCAAGGGGTCAAGGGGAACCTCCGCTTCTTGACCCCGCTTCAGGTACAGGGGTCAACAAAATTCCCTCTTAGATGGCCCTAAGCCCACTTCTAGAGTGAGCTTCTTCCCTATCAGTCCACCAAGGGGGCAGTCTGAGCTGTGTAGTGGGAGGGGTACGGGGTGCACTTTCCTGAGCCCACGGGGTGACCAAGCTGTGGCTGTTTGTGGGTAAGGATGAAAGTGTGGATGGAGCTTGGGAGGTTCGGTTGGAGGCCCTCACTGTGCGGGAAGGAGCCAGGTGGGGAGAGAGGGGTGGGCTACGGTGCGTATGGGAGCTCCGTCTGTACACTCACTGCAGGCTGTGACACCCACTCCGTGTGATCACACAGAGCTTTCTCACCTACAACTCTTCCGGCCAACATGGGCCACATGAATCTGTCAAAAACCAATGACTGCCCTGCCTGGCTCACCCTAGAAATCCCCAATGCCAACCCCAAAGGGAGCCTGAGCCTCAAGTTCAGAGATGAGCTCGTGCGGCAGAGGGTGGAGTGGAAAGGAGAAATCCAGCTGACTCAGGCTGTTTCTTTGAGTTTCCAGGCGGGGGTCCAGAGCAGGCAGGGCCTGCCCCGAGCCCAGCCTGACACCTCCCCAGGCACAGCCAGGCCTGCCTGACTCAGAGGGTGGGGTAACCCAGGAAGCTCTCACCACCTGGGGCACCCCTGGGGACTTGTCTGGCCAGTTTCTCCATACTCGCCGCATTGGCATTTAATTTTTAATTCCTCATATGCATCACCCTGGGGATGGTTTGTTCAGACAGGGGAGGGCAAGAAGGAGCCCCAGAGAGAAGTACAACCCTTCTACCACCAGCTGTTCTATTCACTGGGTTCTGGGAAGCTAGGGACAGGCTTTGGCTTGAGCCCTGGGCCCAGCTTCCCTTTGGTAGTAGGAATAAGTGGGGAGAAATGATCTTTCCCCGACTCAGCCAAGACCCATGATGGTGTGGACGGGACTGGATTAGGAAGAGACCCGGGCTCAGGTCTCTGCCTCTACTGAACTGTGTGACCTGGACAGGACCCTCTCCTCCCTGGGCCTCAGTTTTCTCATCCCAGTGAGCACTGAGGTCATCCGCAGCTCTGAAGCTTAATGACTGTGATCCAGTTCCTCATAGCTCTTGGAGCAGGAAATGGGATGGCCCTAGAGGCTGGAACGCTGCCCTTTTCAGAAGTGGAAGCAGAGCTCAAGGAATAATCCATCTGTCATGAGGGGCCAGGCTTTTCTGGAGGCCTCCAGAATGCTGACCACACCTCCTGCCCCTCCCTTAGGAAGTTATTTTCACACAGAAAGTCAAAGCAGGGTAGACCCTGATGTGGATGAGGAGCCAGAGGCCCAGGGAAGAGAAGGGTCTGGCCCTCAGCCAACCCACAGCCCAGTGGCAGAGCAAGGACTGGTGCCAGTTACCTGAGGATCAATCAGGGTCCCGACCCAGTCACCGAGGGATCCCAAGGTCTTTTTCATAGTTGGCCTATAGCTGCTGGATGCCTGAGAAAGTATTTTTTAGTCTTCTGGACTCTCGCCTCAAACAGAGTGCAGAAGCTCCAGGGAGGTGACAGAAACACCTGTCCCTACCCCCCCATCTTGCCCTTTCCTCTTGCACATGCCTTTGCAGGCTCGTTTGGGGCACTAACAGTGAGGGTGCATTCAGAAGACGGCCCAGGCACCGACAGAGCTCAGAAGAAGCATGGGCCTTGCCCGGCCTTTGCCTGGCTTCTCAGCATGGCTGCCTTGCGCCTCCCCTGCCCCAGAGAAGCCTGGCATAGCAGGTGCCCTGTGATCTTATGAAAGGAAGCCAGGGAGGGGCGAGGCCCGGCTGGTTAGGAGAGTGTCACTCCCCAGCCACCCTGACTTAGAGGGGCTAGGGGTCGGGGATGGGTGAGCCTGTGTGAATCTATATGGGAACCACACCCACAGAAGCTCTGTTCTCTCACTTCTCCTCATTCTCCAGGCCTCCTGCCCCGGCTGGAAGAAAGCAAAGGACCTGGCCCAGGGCCTAAGGGAGAGGAGTCAGATTACCCTCAGCCCAGGAGCAGGTGATGAAAAATTTTGGGACTGCTTTATATCTTAAGATCTGAATCAGGAGCACAGAGACATCCCCGGGATATGGGCCATCGGGTCAAGGGTTTCTACTCTAAAGGTGCACCATAGGTAGGCTTTCAGGGGCCTGAGAGCTCTCTGCTGAAAAAGTAAGCAAAATCACATATCTGTGGCCCACAGCCTCGTCATGGTCTCAAAGGGGTCTATGACCAGGCAAGAGACCCTGGTGTCTGGCAGGCCCCGGCAGACAAGAAGATGCAGGTGGTTCTGCAGGCTGTTGCTGGGAGGTAAGAAAAAAGCTTCTAGGTAGTGGGGGGAGGGGAGAGTAGGAAGGCCTGAATAGAACTTGGATCCTGGAGCCTGGCTGCAGGGGTTCAAATCCCAGCTCTGCCACTATGATCTGCATGACCTTAATCAAGTTTCTCTCTCGGTCTGTCCTTCACCTTCTCCACCTGTAAAATGAGTATCGATCACAGCACTTTCCCAATAGGGTGGCTCTGTCGACTTTGATAACATATCCAGGGTACTTGGAATGCTGCCTGACACGCGGCCCGAACAGTCACTCCACCTGCCTTTCCCCCTTTTCCCATGGAGCGAAATTTCCCTTCCAATGTTCAGTTCCTGTTTCGGGAAAATGCGGTGGTGTGGGACTGATGAGCCCTTTTCTGTCGTCAGTTCTCCGTGTGTTCGTTCTCTGGCCCTCACCAGTGAAGGAGGTGTGAGTGTGGGAGAGGTCCTCATTTCTTGGGACTGGCTCTACGGCTTGCCTGGAAGGACTGCTCCCAGAAAATAGCCTCAGAACTCTAGGCCTGACCAGCCAGCCAAGCCCACTCCAGTGCGCCTGCCCTCCCCGCCAATAATCTTCTGTGGAGCCTGCCTGGGGTCTGCACGGCCCCTGAGTCAGGTCTTGGTTGGCCCAGATCAGATCCTAAACACAGGACTCGAACCAGAAGAGAGGAGAGCAGAAAGGCTAGGACTTGCCCTTGTCACCAAAGGTACCCCAAGTGGGTGGGTGGGGCGTACAGGATACCGGCTAATCAGGATAAACTCAGCTGTGCTGCAGTAAACCTTTAGTTGCTGGTTCAGATCTGGGGGAGGAGCCAGGACAGCAGGAGCCACTCAAGGGGCAACGGCCATTTATTTCAATATTTAAACCACCAAAACAGGTTTGGGCATGTCAGCCCTGGGCCCACACCATGGTGATTCCGAGTATGTGTGCTGAGGGGATGTGAGGGGAGAGCATCTAATTCACCTCTGGTGATTTCTAGAAAATCTCAAAATTATTTCATCTGCATTTATGGGTGCAGTGACCCCTGCAACAGTTTTATGCATCTCTGGAAACAAAGGTAGGGGCTGACTCATTCGCTTTATACCTTTTGTTGTTGGTGTTTCACTCTGTGTTTTGTCTATGATGTATGTGATTTAAAAATATTTTTTATGAATTTATTTGAGCCTAGTTAACATCATAACCAGGGAGGAAAATCTCAAATGCTCCCCTATGAATTGTATTCATAAGCAGAAAATATATTATTTAAAGTTGTATTTCCGGAGGTCTGTGTGCTCAGCCTTCCACATTGAGGCCTTGGGGATGCAACAAGGAGAATGTAAGACTCGGTCTCTCCCATATAGAAATCTTGGGGTCTGGTGAGTGAGGTTAGACAAACTGGGAAAAAATTGGTAATGGAGAGAGGAAAGTGGCTATGCCAGGCCGTGCTGGGCAAAACTTGCAGTTGCCCAGGATCGAGGTATGGGGTGCCTGAGAACATAGACCAGGATTAGGTGCCTCATCTGTATAGGCAGTACAAATCCTCACGGACCCCAGTGATAGTACTGTCCCAACCAGGACCCACCTGACAGACAAGAGTGAATATAGAATTTACAGGACTGACTTGACTGTTTAGGCTTCAGATCTGGGCTGTCCAATACAGTAGCGCTGGCCACAAGTGGCTACTGAGCACTTGAAATGTCACTAGTCAGAAGTGGGATGTGTCTGCTATAAATGTAGTACAACAGATTGTAAAGACTTTAGTACGAAGAAAAGAATGTGAAACATTTTATTACATTGATTAAATGTTGAAATATAATCTTTTGACTATATTGGCTTAAGTAAAATATACTATTAAAACTAATTTTACCTATTTCTTTTTACTTGTAATGTAGCTACTAGAAAATTTAAAATTACATGAGGCTCACGTTACATTTCTATTGGACTGCGCTGGTCTAGACTGTCCCAGAAAACCCAGGAACTTTCATCACGGTAAATAGAACCTGTCACAGAGCAGTTGTTTTAAGTCCTTCTCCTTGTCAAAGAACAAAAGCCCAACCACAGGCTCCAGAATGGAGTTTTTTGGTTTCCTGCAGTTTCAGACCCACAAACAAATTTGTCTCAAGTGTCCTTCTCCCAAGAGTCACAGCTCTTTGTCCTTCGAGACAGCGCAGGTGTCACCTCTTCCAGGAAGCTCTCCTTGACCACCCCCTGTGGCTAGATCAACTTCCCCTGCTCTGGCCTACATTCTATCAGTCTGTTTTCTCATTTGTGTCCTGCCTTGAGAGCAGCAATGCTAGCTCAGTCATCTCTGCATTCCAGCATCTACTGCAGGGTCTGGTGCAGAGCAGGCAGCCATTGATGATTGTGGAATATGAATCCTGCTTAGCTGGAGGTACCCACCTCTGTGTTGCCTCTGCGCACAAGTTCCCCATGACCTCTCCTTGAGTTCTGACCCAGAGGAGCTGACACCCCTAATCTCAGCCTTCCTGCCATGAGCTTCAGTTATGCCTCCTTCCAGTAGCTGCCCTGGGTTGGCATCAGGAAGGAAAGGAATAGACAGAGGGTGAGACTGATGTCCACTAGGGCAGGACAGGTGGGGCCACCTCCTCCGTGGCAGCCGAGGTGGCCCATCCAGAGCAGACCCTCAGATCGCAGAGCAGAACTGTACTCACCAGAGGAAGGAAGGTCAGTAGGGGTCGAACTCTTGGCCGAGCTTTCAGCGTGGCTGTTCCTGACTCGCTCACCGTGTCAAACCGATTGTCTCCATAATAGATCCCATCTAGAGGAGACAAGAGAGGAGAGGCTGTGAGCTGGAGATCAAAGCCACGTTGGCCACTGAGTTTAATCTGTCCTGCAGTTCCTAGTGAGGAAAGCCAGGCCCTGTGGCTGGCTTGTTTGGCTGAGGTCCAACAGATGGGGTGTGTGCTAATGGGGCCCTGACTGAAGCAGAATTGGGAGGGATTCCAGGGGGCAGTTTCTTGGGATCTCCTGCAGCATTCCTGGGGCTTTCAGCCCCAGTAATCGTCTCTCTCTTGATCCACGCCCTACAGGTCTTGAACCCTCACTCCCACAAGTTGTCCCTTCTTTGGGGGTCCTGAGAGCTTGGCCAAGGCCCCAGCTAAAGCTTATCTTGGAGAGAGGGAGGAAAACAAGCTGGCTTTTCTCTCAAGTGTTTGAATTTCTAATCTGGAACAAGCAGAGTAGATGAGGCCACCTGCAGCCCCCAGTGGCCCCGCACCCACCTTCTGGACTCCTTCAACTCGAGATTTCCTTAGCCCTCGGTCACCAACAATTACGTGCTGGCTCTGTTTGATGTGCCCCTGAGGGCAGAACAGAAAGAGTGGGACAGTAAGGTCCCTGTGACCAGGACAAATCCCAGCTCTGCCACTGACTGGCTATACGGTTTAACTTCTCCAGGCCTCAGTCTTCCCATGCGTGCAACAGGCAGGAGTGATGATAGTGCTGTTGTGACATGGGACTGTGGTGAGGAGTCAGTGTGGCCAGCACATGATAAGCGCTCAACAAACGTGGTCCCTTTTTCTGAAGGAAGATGTGAAAGATCTTTCTCTTCCTTCAGTGACTGGGCCTGTGCTACAAGCTGTTTCCACAGTAGTAGGGAGGGTGTGAGGAGACATTCACACTCTCAACCAATCTTCCTCATGACCCTTAAGGGACACTGATAAGAATTTCACATCCCTCCTGGGTTCACACTGTCACCTTCTACTATGTCACTCACAAGCGAGGAGGGCTTACACCCACTTAACAGGCCATGAGGGACTTTCTCCTTCTCTACAGCCAGAAGGGAAAGAGAAGAAAGGTCAAAATCCCAATTAACCAGAATCTTACTACCTGAAACATTAAAGGAATGGTAATTACTTTTCCTAAGGCACAGGACTTTAGGACAAAGGTACAAGAAAGCCAAATGATTTAATCAAGAGACTGGGGTTGTCGGGGAGGTCCTGGGTCCAGAATACATTCACCCCCAATTCCTATACCTACAGGCATGGCCCTCTGTGAGAATCTGGGCTTCAGATGTGACGCGGAAACTCCCGTGAGCACCCTAGGAAATGGACACAGAGCCCTTTGTCTGCTGCCCTGCCAGGCAGAGAGTCGGCGGTATATTTAAGATCCTAATCTCTCAAAAGGGGCCAAAATGGCGAGTTCTCCCTGTGCTCCACACGTCCCAGGGCGCTCCAGCTCTCAGCTCTCAGCGCTGCCCTGCCCCCTGCACTCTAGCAGAAGGGATTCCCAGTCCAGCTGCCAGGATCCACGCCAGAGGCTAGGGACAAGAGCTAGGGGAGGGGCAGGGGAGTGAGGACAGGAGAGGGGAGTTGTAAGAATGTAAATTTTGGCCTAACCAGAAACAACAAAAGTAGAGATAACTGGATACACCCGGCAGCTATCCTTAAAGCCCACCGGATTCTCTCTGGCTTCCAAGAGAGAGTCTACGTGTTGACGCCAGGATCTCCTGGGACATTCTTTAGATAAGGCTGTGTGGGAGCCAAGGTCTCAGATCTGATATGGCTGCTGGGCCCTTAATAACACTGGGGGTGGGGTGGGGACTAACAGGGACTGGGTGAGAGGCACGCTTCTAGGCAGACCCGCTCTCTAATTGTTTTACTTAATCTCTGCACCCTGTTGGAGTCCAGGGAGCCTCTTTTCTCCAGCTGAGTTATCATATTAATGGCTACTTATTATGTACCTAGGAGCTTTAGAAGCGAGCAACTGGCAAGATATCACTATAAAAGTAGTAATAATATAATAATGGGTAAAATTTACTGAACGATTTTAATGGGCCAGGCACTGTTCTAAGCATCACATACATTATTAATTCATTTAATCCTCAAAACGGCCCCATGCAATTGGCATGATCATTATCCCTATTTTACAGATGAGGAAACTTAGGCACAGAAAGTTCTAGTAACTTGCCTAAAGCCTCAAAGTAAGTGGTGAAGCTGGGATCCCTGCTCCGGGGCTGTTCTCTGAACCACTGCACACACTGCTCCCAAATGGAGGAACCCTAATCCCACCATTTACAGGATATGGAAGGGAGGATGGGGGTTCAAAGGGCAGGGATGCTATTTGAGAGTAAGGGAGTCTTGGTGGCCACAGAGCAAGGCTGGGGAATGGTAGGAGGTGAAGCAGCTTGCCCAAGGCCATGCATAGGTCAGGGCATAGTGGATCTGACCTTCACATGGGCAGGTGCTCTAAACGTCTCACAGACTCCAGAACTCAGCCCTGACTACACTGTCATCTCTGTTGATTTGTGGTTGTTTTCAGCAGGGAAATTCTTTCTAAGAACACAATTGTTTTCTGGAAAACCTACTGAAGGGGAGGGACTGTGATTGAGGCGGAGTGGAAGGCCCAAGTAGCTCCCTCCCCACTGGGATACCTCTTGGAAGTCCATTTTGATTTCCCAGTTCTAGGAGATGTGGCTGGAAGTCAGGGATGGAAAGGGATGACACAGAAGCATCAGAGCGGTGTAAGGTGAGAAAGACTTGACTAGCCATTGCTGTCTTTGAAGATGGCAAGGTGCCACAAGCCAAGGACTACAGGGAGCCTCTAAAAGATGGAAAAGGCAAAGAAAACAGATTGTCCCGTACAACCTCCAGGAAGGAACAGTGTCTTGCTAACACTTTAATTTTAGCCCAATGAGACCAGCGTCAGACTTCTGACTTACAGAACTGTAAGATAATAAATGTAAGTTGTTTTAAGCCAAAAAGAGAGAAAGAAAGAAAGAAAGAAAGAAAGAAA
>NW_024354503.1:16097645-16098174 GCF_902729225.1 Pteropus medius | reverse complement strand
AATGAACTTGAGTTCCAGTCCTTGCTCCATCACTTATCAATTGTGGGATCTTGGGAATGTTACTAGACCTCCCTGAGGCTGTTTCTTCATCTCTGTAAATGTGAGCAGGGTCCTTACTGGGTGGGCTGGTGAGGCTGAATGAGATAAAGTGTGCAATAGGTTAGCACAACTCTTGGCAGGTAATTTGTGCTCAATAATTGGGAGAGCTACTTATCAACCTCATCATCATCATCATCATCATTACACTCTCTCTGCCCCACCTTACCTAGCTCCAGCAAGGGTTTGGGCTCTGAGCTTAAATCAGGTTGTGTCACTGGCAAATTATGGGTGAACATCTGTAGGCATGGGTAAAGGCCACAGGAGGCAGGTGGCCCTTTGTTCTTTTGTCAGGGAGAACTCTTAGTCTGAACACTTGAGGCTACCTTCTTTGTGCATGAGGACACTGAAGCCCAGAGTGGATGGGGCTGGCCCAAGGTCATAGAGCTGTGGTGGTGCCATGGCCCAAGCAGGGCCCTGGCTTGTAGTGCTG
>NW_024354503.1:15940879-16097540 GCF_902729225.1 Pteropus medius | reverse complement strand
GTGTGTGTGTGTGTATGTGTGTACCTGTGTTAAGTAAAGGGGTAAATGGCCAGCTGGCTGCCTCACTCCCAGGCCTTTTTTCTCCCCTTCTTTCCAAAAGAAAGAGCCTCCCACTAGGTCTCGGACATTTCTTTCCTCACAGAGTTCAGGTTTGCTCTTGCTCCCCCAGCCCCAAAGCTGCCTCTGGATCTCCACGGAGGCTGAGGTCTGGGACAGTTATTTAGCTCTTTCCCCAAATCTTAGGTCCAGACTAAAGAGGAAACTAACAATAAAAATGTAAATGTCTAACATCTATTAAACTCGTATGATGAACTAGGCACTATTCTAAGTGCCCTTCACAAACCTGTGGGGGAGATACTCTTATTATTCCTGTTTTGCAGATGAGGAAATTGAGGCTCAGCGAGGTTAAGTCTCCTGCCTAAGGTCCCACAGCTGGTGAGTCAAAGGGACCAGGATTGAAGCCCAGGCACCTAAGTCTAAGTCCAGTCCTTTCTGGTCATAGTCAGCACAGCAGGGAAATAATGCAGGGACCCATCACCTCTTCCCTTGGTCTCCTGTTTCTTCAGAGTGAGACTCAAAAGTTGCTGAGGCCTAATGAACCCAGGAATCAGAACCCCAGCTCCTCCAAGTAATACCTGAGGGCTTTGAGCATTTTCTCAAGCTGTTTCCCCACCTGTCAAATGGGGATAATTACCCATGTTTTGGATGCATCCCAAATTCAGAGAAGAGAAAGACGCTAGCAGGGTTAAAAGAGCTGGAGTGATGGTGTTGAGACTCCGAATTGCCGGGAGCCCCCAAATGACCCCAGGAGCACTGGCCACCAGTCTAATCGGATTCCAGAGGCTTAGCTGGGCTGGGGCTTTAGCTGGGGAGTTTGTTGCCTTGACCCAGAGTAACCCAGAATCCCAAAATAGACCCCTCACCTCTACCCCACTGAGGTGGGGCATGCAATCCTTGGCCACTAGGGGAGCCCCAGCTTTTCAGGGAAGCAGTGTATGTGTGAGGGGTGCCATGAGAATGTAACCCATAGTGGTGTTAATGAGGCCCTTCGCTGCTAATTAACAGGAACCTGAAAAGGCCAGTCTGTCCCAGCAAGCCCCAGCAGGCCTGACCTCAGCCCCAGAGAGAAGCCTTTGTCCAAGGGCAGAGGGGACGCTGAGGTTGGGCTGGGCTGGGGCACGGATACACAGAGCAGAGGAGGGGGGAACAGAGAGGGAGGAGCTTTGGGAGCTGAGACTGGAGGGGGAATTGCACAGCAAACAGGCCCTCTGCTTCTTAGCTAGGACGCGCTACTCAAAGTAGGGTCCATAGACCTGTGGAAGGACTTCCCCTGGGAACTAGCTGAAAATGCTGTCTTCCTCCATTCCCTAACCCACCACTTCAGAATCTGATCCTAACGACCGATGCCCTTAAATGTTTGAGCTGCCCTGAGATGAAATGACGGAGTTCTTTAACCTATCTAAGCCACCTGAGTCTATTTCCTCAGTGGAGAAAATATATGTAGTTTTTAGCGTAGTGCCTGATTCAAGAAATAACTGATACGAATGATATTATTATTGTTGTTGTTATTCATTTATTCGCTGGGAGAGAAGGAGCACCCTGTAGCGGGAATGCAGTGGTCAAGGGAGGGCCTGGCTTTCTGAATTGAACTATAGAAACAAGGGGAGCTTATATAATGGGGCAGCAGAGAAGGTGTGTATGTGTGTACTAACAGCCAGCAAACCACAGCACACCTCCAGGGGACAGGAGTAAACGATAGTCTCTTTCATATTCCTTCAACATACAGGTCAGCTTTCCCATAGGCCGGTGCCAGCCAAGCACTGGTGAGAAATCTATGCTCAGCTTCTAGGGTTCATGGCTTCCTACCCTTTAACCTGTCCTGAGACACAAGGTCAGGGGATCCTTGGAGGAGAGATATCAGAACCAGCAACCATTCTTGGGAGCATTGGGGTTCTCCTAATTAGGAACTAGCCACAGTCCCTTCTCATTTATTTAGAACCGGCAGGAAGTCCCAAGGGGAAAGAAAATGGCCCAGCTCCCATCAGGGGAAGGAAACCCCAGGATTCCCAAATCTTCCTGTACAAAAGAATCACCCAAGAGCCCTAACCCAGAGATTCTGACTTTGGGTTCCTGAGCTGGGACTCTTGAAATCTGTATTTTGAATAAGCGTCCTGCGTGGTCGTGATGGTGATTTACATTTGAGGCAAGAAAGAGAGTTCCCCAGCAACAGGGTGTCCTATTGCTGGAGTGGAGTGGGGTGGGGTGGTGGTAGATAAAAAAGCAGGCTTAATTAATCCAGGAGGCAAAGGAGGAGTCTAGAGCGCCAGGTTTCAGGCCCATCCCTTATTTCAGGATTCCCGAAGATCCACCCCTCTGCTTTCTCATGCATTTAAAAGACAATTGTTCTGCCTTTTTCTTTTAAGACCCTCAGCATGGGCTGGGGGAAGGGAGGAGGCTTAATTAGGATTGCAATTGCAGTAACTGAAGCCCTCAAGTGAAGTGAATTACCAGAATAAATGTTAGAAAAATTCTTTAAAGAAAAATTTATCCGTCATCACTTTCACATGACTATTTGCATTTTTTTGGCTGCACCTGGCCTACCCGGTGCAAATTTTTGCATGGCTGTAGCCACAGAGTAAGTGGTTACTCCTTACTTCCTTTATATACCCCTACATTGATTTTTTTCCTCCCTTCATCCCCACAGCCTGTCCTTCAGGTACTGGATACTGCCAGCATCGCAGAGAATGTTACAGACTCAGGGACCCGATGGAACTCTAATCTCAACCTCTTCGATACCTCAGGATGGCTTCTTCATGCCTCAGTTTCCTCTAGCCTATAGCAGTGTTAAGAAGAGGAACTGAAGCAGGTAAGGGCATGGAATTCTCAGGGTTGAGAATGACCTGATAATAATAAAGGGCCAGCTAGTAAATATCCTCAGCTTTGTGAGCCATACAGTCTCTGCTGCAGCTACTTAATTCTGCAAAGCAGACTAAACTCATATGTAAATGAGGGATGTGGCTGGTTGTGTTTTAATAAAACTTTATTTACAATCACAGGCCATGGGCCAGATTTGAGCCAGGGCCAAAATTTGCCAGTCCTTTCTTTAGGACATTTCTCTCTAATGCTCTTCAAAGCACTGCCGTATACAGAACTCAAGCAGTCGTTCTGTAGGCAGACTAGATACCATCTCCATTTAACAGAAGAAAAAATTGAGGCCCAGAGAGTAGCTAATCCCCACGTTATTGACAGAGGCAGGACCCCAAGACAGGTCTGGCATCTCCATCACATCACAGAATCCCCAACTCCAAGTACTTGTCCCATTCAGCAGGGAGGAGGGCCTCTGCCACACCTACCAGCACCCAGGGGAACAACCCAGAAACACTGCCATCTTGCCGGGTGCACATTGTGCAGGGTGCAACCAGGCTGAGTCAGCTGAGGGCCAGCCTTGCCCTGGGGAATGGGAGGGCCTGCCCCCTGGGTTCCAGCCCTGCCCAGGCTGATGAAGGCAGCAGCTGGCTGGAGATGACAGGGCACTGTGCCCCCATTTCTCTCAGAGAGACTGATCCCCACCAGCAGGCAAAAATGTAGACAAATGTCTAAGGCATTTCTGAAGTTTTCCCTTGGGGGAGGAGTTGGGGAGGGTTCTCAGGCAGATGCCCCCTCAAGTCAAATTCACCTTCGAATTACCTTTCACAAAGTCAATTCAGTAAGCTGGCTAAGAGTGTGGTCTCTGGATTCCGACTGCCTGGGTTCAAACGTTGGCTTTGCCTCATGAGGGGAAATTTTGGGGTAATGGACATGTTCTAAAACCGAATTGTGGTGATGGTAGCACAACTAACTCTAAGTCTACTAAAAATCACTGAATTGTACACTTAAAATCCTGGCTCGGCCATTTAAAGCTGCGTGATCTTGGGCATGTTACTTAACCTCCCTGTGCCTCGGTCTCTTCATCTGTCAAACAGGAATCACAGGCTAGTTGAAGATTCAAAGAGTCAACAACATGAGGACTTTAGAAAGAAAGGATCAATAAATGTTTGCTTCACAGGCCAGGAGAGGTGTTTGGGCCTCACAGAGTTATACTTGGCAGCTAAGTTCCTAAACTGTGCCTCGAAACTGCCCTGCCCCTCCTAGCCTTTGCTCCTGCTGTTTGCTCTGCAAAATCTCGATGCCCTTTCCTCTCAGCTCAAATGTTAGCTGCAATCAGAGGTCATCTCTCCTCTCCGCTCCTTATGTACTTAATCATTTATAGCAAAGGCTTGGAAAGGGTTAGATGGCATATGGTTAACACTGTTGGCTCACTGGTCTGAGAACCTTGGGCCAGGGAGAGGGAACATCTTGTTTGCCCTACTCCTGTCCCAGTGCCTGTGTCCCCACTGAGACAACCTGGGTGCTGAACTGAATCCAATAGTTGGGCAGGAGCTGAGGCTAAAACATCTTCTGTGGGTCTCACCCAGTACAGTGGTCATAAAGATCAGTGAAGGTAATGGGGTGACAATGAAGGGAGGTGAGCTAAAGCAGTGACAGGTGACCTTCCTTGGGCCCAGAGCCTCTTCATACACAAGAAGTGAATTCCTGTCCCCAGTCCCCTGGAGGCATGGTGTTTTCAGATGCCTGCAGAGATACACCACCATGACTCTGGGGCCAGGCTCAAGTCAGGAGCCTCCACTACCCCATCCCAGGCTTCTCTGTCTGAGCCCATAGACAACCCAGGGCCCAGGCTGACCTGGCAAGAGCCTGTGACCCCAATAAGAGAGTAAGTGCCTTGCACAGGCTGGTATCCTGCTAGCAGCGGCTCCTATTGACTTTTCCTGGGCCTCCCCTGTGCAGAACTAAGTGCGTGAGTATTTAGATAGCAGCCCCCTCCCGTTGCCTATGACCTTGGGCCAGGAGAGGCCTGGCAGGTACTGCGGAAAACAGAGGAAGTAGAAAGGGTGAGGGTTGGAGGGACCACCTCAGCCCTCCTTGGGGTGGGGGGCACTTCTGACTTAACAGAACTTCTGAAGGAGGGGCCACTGCAAACGTCAGGAAGCCTTTCTAGCAACACAAACATAACTTCCTACGAGGAAGGAAAACAAACACCTTGGAAGAGGACCTAGGATCAGATGTGGAGGAGCAAAGGTCTCCACCCTCGCTAGGGAGAGGGTCCCCTCCATCCGCGCACCTTTCTCCCCGCCGCGGCCCTTTCCCAGAGACACCCGCTGCGGTGGCGCCTCCCCTTCCACACAGCTCCTTCCCGGCCAGTTCACAAGTTCCAACGTGTTCCTGCCCCTCCGCCCCTAGCCGCGCGGAACGCCCGCAGCCCGGGAGGGGGCAGCGCCCAACCCTCTCCCTCCGGCGCACTCACCGAGGTCCCTGGTCCCCTCCTCCTGGGTGAAAATCCAGGGGGGATTGGTGGCGTAGAGGGAGGTGGTGTTGGGGTTGGCATGCTTCTTGCCGAAGAATTTGCTGAAGGTGCCCTGCACCGTTTGGTTTTTTTTCATGCTGCCGCAGGCCACGCGGGCACCGGGGAAGGACCGTCCCTCGGTCGCCCTGCCCTGCCCGGGACTGAACCCTGCACGGTCTCCCTAGGGCACTCTACCAGGCCATGCCCAGCGCCGTCCTTCCGGCCCGCGCACCGGGCGACAGGTGCTGCGGACGCCGCCGCTCGCCTGGAAATGCGAGCTACCTGGACAGGTAAGAGGCTGAGGCTGTGAGCGGCCCCGCCCCGCGGTCGCCCAACTCCCCCGGCCACATTCCTGCCCGCCTCCTTCTACAACAGGCCATTGTTGGCACGGCCCGGTGGGCTTGGGACCTCGCCCGGCCCACGCCCCTCCTGGAAGACGAGCCGCTCCCCTCCTGGCCCTCCTCGTCCACCCCTCTTCTCCCCCGGTATGGGAGGAGGCGGGCAAGTCTCCTGCTTCTAAGGAGGGTCATGACTCGGTCAATATGGGAACTTTGACTCTGTACCCAACACTCGGGAAACGGCTGGCCAAAGTGAGCACACCCGAAAGGTTCTGCAGGCCTTCATAAACACGGGCCACTAGACTTCAATGGACATAAGGAAATGCCCCTAAGAAAAAAAGGTAAGGGGGGGGGCGGGAGAGCAATAATCTAGCATCCCAATCTGATGACGAAGGTGGAAAATATCCTCATTGGCAGAGCTCCAAAGAGAATGTAGGATGACTAAATCTTGGCATTTCTTTGTACATCGAATTCTTTTTATTTTTTCTGTGAGGTTAAGTAAATATAATTTTTAAAAACTCAAGGTGAGTTGAGCCCACTTAAGGTTGGGGTCACTCTCCAGGGAGATTAGCTGTGGACCTTTAAGGTGCATGGGGTACCATCCTAGCTAAGGCAGGGAGTGACTGTCCGATGAGGAAAGTCCCATCAGATGAGAACTTGGGGGATGGTGTGAAAAATGCTGACTGGGGGAGAGTCAGCCCAAGGGGTTAGATTTCGATGCTTTTTGGGCAGCAGGAGTGGAAGGTTGGGTGGGGGGTGATGGAGTTGATGTGTTTCCTCGAGATCCCCAGAACAGCACCCATTGCTGCATTTCCTCTTCTGCTTCTCTCAGACGGTTGGAATAGTATAGTTCTATGTACCAAAGTCATATTCCCCTCAACTTTTCGTTTTGAAAACTCATTTGAAAGGCTAGTAAATTAACCACTTTTATTCCTTCCTCCTGGATTTACTGATTATTAACAAGTTGTCACATTTTCCTTATTCTCTCTCTCTCTCTCTCTCTTTCTCCACACACACACAAATACATACTTTTTTTTCTTTTCAGTAGGCTAAGAATAAGGGCAGTCTTCTAAATGACTACAAAATAGTTAACACTCTCAAATTTAACATCGATACTCTATTATCATCTCTCAAAATGTCATTTTAGTTTTTAATTTTTTTAAAAATCCACAATCTAATCATGTTTCACACATTGCATTTGCTTGTCATATCCTTTTAACCTCTTAATTTAGCACAGTCCGGCACCTTTATTTTTCATGACAGTGGCATTTTTTTAAAGTTTTCTTTACTTGCTCCAGCCTCAATGGACAAGATGAGTCAGACCTTCAGGGATTGTGGCTGTGAGGTGTTTCCCAAATGCTTTTGGTTGGAGACATGCCTGTGTTCAACCCTGTCCCACTCACCATGGCTAGTGCTCCTGGAACTAATTCTTGTTTTTAAGGAGTATCTGTGGAGGCTCTCCCAAATGTGCGGTACTGTGCTGAGGATTTGGGGTACATGGGTATGTAAAAGAATTAGAGAAGTCTTATTTCTACGTAGAGAATCTTAGGGTCTCATTAGCGAGATAAGATTTACATGATTCAAGGTGGCAGGCCACGATGACTAAATACAAAACAGTGATCACTGTCATTAATATACATAGCATGAATTCAGAGGAGAGGAGGTCAGTGTGGGCTGGAGAAGTCTAGGAAGGCTTCTTGGAAGAATTCAGGCTTGAGCTGGCCCATGAAGGATGACAAGGATGTTAATGAAGAAGGGAAGGAATTCATTCTAGGGCATGCACACACACCTGTGCTATCCATCCTTGCCTCCTCCTACCTCCACATCATGGTTCCTCCCACTGTCCACATGAGAAGAGCACAAGAGAACCCCAGATGCCCCGTCGCACCTTGGACATCATCACAACCCACCCAAGTGCTCTAGACATTCTGGTACAAGATAAAGCCTTCTTTTTTGGAGACCTCTGAGATAAGAAGTCCCGCCCACCTTGGGTAGTTCCTGGACTCTTACACCCAGAACCAGCCCTAGCAGAGTCACCATTAAATGGCTCTATTCATATGCAACTTCCACTATATAACTAATATTCTTGAGAATTGCTGTGTGCTCAGCTCTGGGCTGTGAAGGATGCAGAGAAATCAAAAACATGGTTCCTGAGTTCAAGCTGCTTTAGTCTATTTGGAGTGACACAGGGATAGATGAAGAGTGGGGAGGTAAATGATGGGGAGGAGACTTAACAGTGGGACAAATATTCAGAGGAGGAGCCATCAGGGTGTGCTGAAGGATCTAGAGGGGCTGCAGGAGGTGTGACGGCCTCTGCAGGGGCTCAGGATGGTGGAGCTGGGAACTGGGGAATGGGACAAAGGTTATAGCAAGGTAGGCCAGGGTGTGGAAGGTTTAAAAAGGCCATCTGGAAATATCAGAAACAATTCAAATTGTCCACTGGAGATGACTGATTAAATAAATTATAGCGCATCCACACAATGCAACTCTAAAAATGAATGAATCAGCCAGTTATGTCGTTATCTCCAAGATAAACTGATAAACTGTGATAAAATGTTGACAAAATAGTGTATGTAGTATGCTACCATTGGGGTAATTTAAGTATGATCTTATTTGCTTGTATTGACAGAGAGAAACTTTGGAAAGATCCGTAAAAAATGAAGAAAAGTGTTTACTGGGGGCTGGAGGTGGGGGGAACTGGGCAAATGGAGGAATAAGAGTGTGAGGGAGAATTTTTACTGAATGCTCTTTTGTATTTTTAAATTTTCAAACCATGTAAATGTATTTCCTATTTAAAAGTTAAAGGAAAATAACTAGGCAGAAGAGTTTAGTCTAGAAATGTGGTCTATGAACGAGCAGCATCTGCATCACCTGGGATCTTTCTAGAAAGGGAGGCACTCTGGCCCCATCCCAGACGTTGGGCAACTGCTTTGGGCCTTGGTTTGTTCTTCTCTAAAACAGACTATTAATTTAAGGTCATTACTAGTTTCAGTCAGCTGGTGGATTAAGGTACCTAGCAGAGGATCTTTGTTTTAACAAGCTCCCCAGGTGATTCAGGAGCATGTTAAGGTTTGAAAAGCTCTGGCCTAGAGTCAGTGGCTACCAGGAGCAGGCAGTGGTGACTATGTGGGCAAAAGTGACTGACTGCTAACAGCTGTGTTCTAAGGCTATTCATCTAACATCTGGATGAAGGATGGATGGGAAGGAGAAAGTGTAGGCTGAAGGATTAAAGGGCTTAATTGATTGTTTAATCAAGTGGTAAATTGATAAGCAGGAGAGGATGGGGGCAGGCCTTGTGTTGGTAGCAGAAATAGAAAGAGCAGAGGCAGTTTGTGGGGCATTTCTTGGGAAGAAAGTAAGGGCTTGGTAAACAGCTTGCCTATAGGAAACATCTCTGAGCCAGTTTCCTTATCTATGGCATGGGAATGGTAACAGTACCCCCTCCTAGGATTGTTATGAAGATTAAATAAGATGATGGATGTAAGGTGCCTAGGATAGGGCCTGGCACACAGGAGTACTCCTTAAGTATTTGTTCATTTCTCCCTCCTTTCTCCCTCATTTCTCCCTCCTTATTGTTCTCTTGCTTTGGGGGTTTGTTCTGGTTGAGGATGCAGAAAAAGAGGAAACCACGATGATGGTGAACACCAGAAAGGCTTGAGGTTGTTGGGAGCCCAGGAGGAATCTCTGGAAGGCCCAGGTTGAATGGCAAGCAGTCCACCCCACGTGCCTAGTTTCAGTTTCACCTTGTCAGCCTGGTAACTTTTGAAGCCAAGGTCCCTGGGGCAGGGTTGGGGCCTAATCCTCTGTCCAGCTCAGCACCCTGTGCTGTTGCTGTTCGGCCCCCGCTCCATCTAATAACAACACCTCACACCTCTTCCCCCAGTAAAAGAAACAGCCAAATAACAGGCTCCCCTCAAAACAGCCAAAAGCCCAATCCTGTAATTAAATCTCTGCTCAATGATTACTTTGTAACCTCCAAGAGCCCACTCTACTGGCCAGTTCTGGAGTGTGGGGTAGGATTGGGGCCTGGGAGTTGCAGTCTCCCCAAAGAATCAGTAAGGCCCTTGTCAAGTTTGTGGTGTTTCCTCCAACAAAGCCAAGGGCTCCTGGCTGAGAGTGTGCACTCTGAGTCAGAGAAGGGTAGGCTGAGACGTCCTGAGAGTCACCTTCATCACCCCAGCTCTCTGCAGCTAGTTCTCCGGGGGCAAAAGTCAAACCTCTGGACATCCCAGCTTTCAAATGATACTGAGCTGCAGGTCATCTTGTCCAGCCTCTTGTTCCAGGCCAGAAACACCTGATGCCAGATCAGCTCCTGAGACTGTTTCTTCGGGCCTACAGGGGAGGGTGGGCTCCAATCACTCTACCTCTGCATTCCTCTGAGCTGGACAGGTGCCAGGAGATGTGATCAGGCTAAGAGGAAGTTGGCTAGTGTGGATTCCTATATCTTGAGATGCACTCAAAGTCATTACCTGGTGCCTGGAAGTGAGAGGATCCAACGTCCAGCCCTGGGTGGACAGTGGTGTGTTCGGGGATGCTGGGAAGAGACCCATTTCTCTTTGTAACTATGGACTCTGTTGATGAGTCCATGACATAGTGGGAAAGATCCTTGCTGAGGAATAGGTTTGAATCCTGACTCTGTTCCTTAGCACTGGCATGATCTTGGCTGATCTACCACTTCTCTGAGCCTCCGTTCGTTAATGTAAAACAGGGGCTATTAATGTAAATTTGTTATGAGATTCAGTGACATAGTAGGTTAAGGTACCCAGCAGAGAGTCTGACTCATAGTAAGTACTTAGTGTCTGCATGTTCCCGTTCTTCTTCTCCACCCTGACTTTGGGCATGGAGATGCTAAACAGAGAACACAAAGACAGAACAGAGGCTGCGACAGAGCCACGCCAATTCAGCAAAGATCCTCAAGAAGGAAAGTTCAACTGGGGCCCAGGAGATAGTGTGGGGCAGGTGTCTACCCCTTCAAGGTCACCTTGAAAGCCAGGCAAAAACATCCCATTATAAAACACATTCCATGATCTGAAATAATGTGCGTTTGTGTGTGTTTTTAAAGGATTGTTAAGTACAAATGCAAAAAACAGAATTCTATGTAGATCGCAACTATAAATATATCAAGTATATTTATGAATGGCCAGGGACTGGAAAGGAACAGAACCGTGGAAAATGTTCAGTTGCAATGCCAGGACTCCATGAAGGGGTTTTTAATTTTTAGTAATCTGCTTTGTTGAGAGATGATTTGTTTTATTTATTTTTTTTTTATTTTTTAAACATTTTATTTATTTTCCCCCCTTTCCCCTTCCCACTTGGGAGATCTTTTAACTTAAAACTACAAATAATGAAGAACATAGTTTAACATGGAGCGCATTTTCTTTTTTTAAAGAGCACAAGTCAGGGGACCTGGAGTTGTGGATTCTAGTGCTACTTCCGCCACTCACCTCCTATGAGACCTTGGAGCCTTCCTGAGCCTCGGTCTTTCCACCTGTAAAGCGTGATGGTGGGATCTAACACTCAGGTGTGGTTTCACATGTGATTTAAAAGCTAGCTGGCTGGCAAAGGCAAAACAGCAAATGAGGCTTTCTGGCACCTACTGTATGTGAGGAGGCTACTTCTGGCTCTGAGAAGAGAGGTCAGAAATGGGGTACAATAATCATTTCCTGGGCACAGTCATCTCCTCTGCACCAGGCCCTGCGCTAGGCCATGTGAGCTTTTAACAGTCAAGGTTGATCCTTACCCTGTAGAATTCGGCACCACCGCACACACTTCTCGTGAATTCTGGAGACCAACTCTTGAAATGAGACTCGAGCCCTGGGAGCATTTCTATGCAACCCCTCCTGGGTCTGGCTTATCTCTCTCTCTAAGACCTAAGAGGAAAAGCAACCACATCTACCACTCACTGAGCATCTCTTCTGTGTCAGGCACAGGATCGAGTGGATTATACACATTAACCCACTCCTGTCAAGTCAGTCCCACAAGGGAGGGTACGATACACCTATTTTATGGATGGAGAAAAGAAGACTACAAATGATGTTTACTCCTAGTCTATGGGCAATCATTTCTGCTCTTAGGAATATGCCTTAATCCAGGTCCCTACTGTGACGTGAATGCAACATCATTACAGTGCTGCTCGTAGGGATAGGGAGTTGGAGGCACCTGGGGGTCCATCCCTAGGGGACTGGAGATGTAAAATGTGGCGGATGCACCCTGTGGACTACACAGTCATTGGAAGCAAGGAACTAGATGCTCATATAGCAGGACAGGTAGATCTTAAAAACAGTAGGGAGCAATCAACATAGTGAGATCTAAAACACACGATGCCACTTGTGTAAATAAAAATGACCTGCACACAAGACAACAATATATATAGTTTGCAATAACACTATGAACAAGAAGATACTCATTAAGCATATTAGCATGGTTGCCTCTGGCTGGGGTGGGTGAAGAATGTGGTTGGAGACTGGAGATAAATTAAGGGGAAAATTAATACAATGAGAGAGGAGGCCCTCATAGACCAGGGATAATAATGAACCATGAAGCAAGGGATAAGAATAACTCAGCCTCCTGTACTCGAGGTCCAAGAATAGAAAAATAAGTAAGGATCAGAGAGGTTAAGTAATTTGTCCAAATCACACAGAAGGCGAGGAGGGATGGAAAGAATGTCCAAGTAACCAGGCCTACTTAGAACAGGTGGTAGCAGGACACTTAAAACCATTTGCCTGTCCCTCAACAGCAGAAAGGGCAGGAGGGGTGGAGGCCGTGTGTGTGCCAAGGTGGTCGGTGGAGCCGCCTGTGAGCCAAGCCAGCCCTGAGCCTCACCAGCTGTCTTCGTCCTTCCAAAACACCCACCGAGCACTGTGGGTACAGATTGCAGTCCTTACCTCGCAGGAACTTTGATGATGAATAAAATGAGGTCATGCCTGGAGTGTGGCAGCAAAGTCAGAGAAAGGGGGGCTTCCAGGAGGCAGGACTGAATTAGTGTCTTTGGAAGTTTAGAAATAATAATATAACTCTTAGAGACCACTGCTCTCAGCTCACATAGTCCTTATAACAAGCATTCCAGGTAAATTTTTCTTATCAGCCTCATTTTGCAGATTAGAAATCGAGGCACGGAGAGGTTAATGATTTGTGAAAGTCACACAGAGGAGAAGAGGGAGAGCTGTGTGGGACGAGAGGCCATGATATTAACCCTTCTGCAATTTTCAAATGAAATAAGACAGATACGGCTTGACTAGCCAGGCCTTCCTTGAGGAGATCTCCCTAGTCACTGCCCCGCCTCAAGGTTCCCACAGTGAGTGTGACACAACCTGGGGCAGGGACACTCGTGGCAGGGCCTAGTCCCATGCTCAATCAGGGCTCCCTGCCTGAAGTCCTCAGGATGTGATTCAAGGCCCCCTCCTTCAACTGTCCAGAATAGAGGGACCCAACATCTTTATTTTAGACATACGGAAACAGGCCCAGAGAGGGGATGGGACTTCTCTCAGGTTACGCGGGACTCCTGGCAACCAGTCTAGCACCTCACCCGCTCTTTGGCTGAGACAAAGTATAATGTGTGTTAAGTCCTGGTGCTCTGCTCCCCCAAGCCCCCACTAGCCCACTAGCCCCCTAGGCTTCTTCCTGACAGCTTCTTCAGGCCCTGGGCTGGGACCCAACCCACTTTCCCCAGATCCAGAGATGCTGGCCAATCTACCCAGAACTCCATGTTCCCATCTTCCCTCCCTCTTCCAAGCAAGATATCATTCATTGCCCAGAGCCTTAGAGATTCCTTAGAGTTTCTGGCAGGGCAAACCCTGATTTCTGCCCCTCTTCCTCCCTCTTCCCTGGCAGCTTCCCCTCCTGGACCCCCCTAACCCCCTCAGAAATTAGGGGTCCCTACCATCAGCGTGTGAGATTTGAGCACAATGCACAAGTCATCAGCACCCCAACTCCCAATCTGCCTGTGGGCCCCAAAGTCCATTCCATATCCAAAAGTCAGGGCTGACACAGTGCCAGGAAGAAAACAAGTCCTGGGCCCAGCCCAAGCCATTATAGCAGAGGATAGGAAGTCACCAGCTTGCTCTATTTTTCTCTTTCCCTTGTTCTCCCCCCACTCCTCCTCCACTGAGCCCAGGAAGAAGTCCAGGTCTCCTACAAGTGGGATTTCTGACGCGTTCCTGGGAGGTGCCCACCAAGTCTAGCATTGGGGAAATAGGACCCTAAGGGGGCGTGGTCTGGTTTTTGAAGGTGGGGACAAGGACAGCCCATTCAGCGCTCCCCTTTATCAATTCAGTTACCCACACATGTATAATAACAGCTAATATTTATTGAGTGCTTACTCTTACCAAGTGCCACTTACTAAATGCTTTGCCTAATTCTATTAGGTCGGGACCTTTATTTCAGTCCACTCACTTTACACATGAACAAACGGAAGTACAGAAAGGTTAATTACTTGCTCAAGATCACACAGTAAGAGTAGATCCAGGATTCAAACTCAAGGAGTCTGACTCAGCTCAATCAGGAGGGACCACCCATCTATCCTTTTTTCTTTTTTTTTCTTTTTTTTAATGCCTACAGCACCTGGTATTCCTAGGTGGTCTCCCATCTAAGTACTAACCATGCCCGACCCTGCTTAGCTTCCGAGATCGGATGAGATCGGGCACATTCAGGGTGGCATGGCCGTAGACAGGGACCACCCATCTACCATCTAGCCATTTACCCACACTCATCCACCCGCCCATCTACTCTCCCACTCCTTCTTTCCGTCCGTCCATCCGTCCATCTGCCCATCCATCCATCCATCCATCCATCTATCCGCTCAGCCATCCAGACACCCATTATCTCTGTAATTTTGAGGGCAGATAGAGAGAGAAAGAGAATGATGGGTTGGCTGGCAGTGGTTTCTTATGACATATTGGGGGCGTAGGGAAAATTAGGACTTCTGGCGGTACCTAGATAACTAGAATGATTTTTCTCCTCCTACCACTTACCCTGCCACTCACACTTAAGGAATCCTGGGAGATCGTGGGAATTGCAGAGTGTCAAGGTTAAAAGAAAGAACTTTCTAGGCCTTGAAACTTTAGCCCCCAGTCCTGCCCCTATGTCTCCTTAGAAAGACAGAAGGAATTGTGCTGTCAAAGAGACATCACAATGCCCCTGCCCACATAAGTTTTCCCCACCTTGGCACTCCCAGTAGCATCCCAAGAGTCCCTGGGAGTCCTTGGAGCCTCTGACCACCAGAAGTTCCATCTCACCACTAAGAAAGGCCCTGGTCAACGATGACCCAGGTGGGATGACATCACAGGCTAGATCAGGGTGCCCAAGGTCACAAGAAGTTTGATTGGCAGAAAGGAGTATGAAGGCTCCAGCCCCACCCACATGTGTAGCTGAGAGTTGGGGGTCCCTTACAAAGGGTTTAGATGCCAGTGCCACTGCCTGGCTCTTGTTTCTCTACCGTAGAGCTGGTGAGGGGGCAGGAAGTGGGCCACATCCAACTCCACTGGTAATTTTGCCCCTTCACTTCCCCAAGACACTTCCTGGATTGTTACTTTGCATTACTCCATCTCACAGCTAAAGTTTATTGAGTGCTTAAGAGGTCTAGGCACATTATATGACAAATCTCATTGAATCCTCATGGTAACCCTGTGAGATAGATTCTCGCGTTATTCCCACATCTTAGTTGGGAAAACTGAAGTAGAGTATTATAAATTACCAAAAGATCAGGTACCTTGTGGGTGGTGGAGCTGGAATTTGAACTCTGAGCCCTCATGCCGCACAGCCTCATGGGGAATCTGAGGCCCTATATGGCCTCCCCTTTCGAGCCCCTCTGCCCCCACTGCAGGCAAACATGCTCCCCTAAGGGTTCAAACGAGCACACTCAAAACCTAGGTGTAACTGCTGGACCAGGCTGATAATAATTACTATTTGCATTGTGCTTGCACAGTTCCCATACTCATCGCACCCCCACAACAAGATGCTGAAGTAGATAGCCTTATTATCCCCATTTTGCAGATGAAGCAACTGAAGCTCAAAGAAGTTCAGCGACTTGTTCAAGGTTGCCCAACCTGTAAGGGCAGAGTCAGGCCTTGAGCTCAGGCCTTCAACCTCCAAAGGCCAGGCACATTCCACAAGACCAAGTGCCCCAAGAGGCTTAACCAGCAGCCTCACCCACTGCCATTTGCATTTCAACAGGGCAGGAGTCCTTCCACCCAAGAGTGAGGTGCTAATGGTGGAATGTCAGGCACCAGCAGGCTAGTGGATCTGCCAGGGGGCCTGGACTATTGGAAAAAATAGAAGACCTGTAGTAATGTCACATATGAGGTCTTCTTGCCTTATTTAGAAAGCCCCACTCTTGAGAAACCCTCTTCCCCACTCTAAGCCCTGGGTATAAGGGACAAACACATACATGTATATATCTAAAAGGCCTTTGTGGGTTCTGCCTGCAGGGCTGGGGGGCTTGAAGGGAGAGTTCTATTTGGATTTTTTCTTTTAGTTTGAACCCCAAGTGAAAATAGGAAGAGAAGGGGCTGGTGGGACCCTCTACTTGCCCTTTAAGTCTCGTTGCTTCCTGTGGAATAGGAGGCTTAAGCCAGGGCTGCAGGAAGCAGGTAGGAGAAAGAGGGTCTGCCTCGAACCTTTAAACATTGTGAGCTGATCTTCTTTGTGGGGCTCTCTGTGCACTGTGGTATGTTTAGTAGCATCCCTGGCCTCAACCCGCTAGATCCCAGTAGCACCCCCTAGCTGTGACAGCCAGAAATGTCTCCAGGAATGCCAAACAACTCTGCGGGGGGATGGGGAATCACCCCAGTTGTGACCCACTTTTCTCAAGTCACACACACACACTTCACTTGACGGAGGACCTGATTGGAGAAGAGATGGTTAAATAAAACCAGATGTTAACCTAGAAAGTATGCAGTTAGGCCCCACCCTCCTTCCAAAGCTGTCAGTGCTGGGCCCTGGGGGAGGGGCAGGGAAGGCTGGGGCTGCCAGGCTTCCCCCTCCGTTTCCTCTTCCTCCTCTTCTTGACCAGTGTCTTCTCTTCATTCTTTATCTCTCCCTCCTCTCTCTCTTTTTCTTCTTCCTCCTCTCTCTCTTTTTCTTCCTCCTCTCTCTCTTTTTCTTCCTCTTTCTGGAGAATGTCCAAATTTCTATGAGGGCCTCATTCCTGGAAGTGCTTAAAGCCCTGCCCGCCCCTGCTCTCCTCCCGCCCACCAGGGTCCTGAGTGTTGCAGAAGCAGCATCTGGGACAGAGCTGACTGGTAGACCCAGGGCAGGTAGGCCTGAGCCAGGTCCTGGGCCGGAGCAGAGAGGGAGGGGAGTATCCAAATCTTGGTTCCTGCACTAACTAGTCAGTAGTAGTGAGACTTCTACAAGGTCTTCACACACAACCTCATGAACTGTGCGAACTAAGACAAATGATTAGATGCCTCTGAGCCTCAGTTTCCGCATTCGAAAAATGGAAGTGACATCTCAAATGGCTCTTAGGAGCTTTTGTAGGACTGAGTGGTTAGTGCCTGGCACTTGATAGATGCTCAATTCTGTTATCAAAAACGGTCACTCTTCCCTCTGTGGAGTCTCTGTTAAGACCCTCTAACCATTCTGAAAGCACCTTCCTTTGTTACCCCTGACACCAGCCTCCTGAGCCCAAGGTGCACTGTCCCAGTGGCCAAAGGTAGGCTGAAGAGCAAGTAGGGGTGGGAGTTGGAGCCTCTGCAGTTTCCTCATCTCCATGGCCACAGGCTGAGCCCTTCTGCGGTGTCAAGAGGACCAGAAAGCCACATCCTCAGGATCACGCTTGACAAGAAGAAACCTAAGCCACTTCTGTGGCCCAGGAAGTGGAAAATTCTACAGGGCTAGAATGTTAACCTCAACACCAAGCATAAAGAGATTGTTGTGGACTCTATAGCAGTGATTCTCACTGCCCTCAGGTGGCATTGGCAATATTGAGGGACATTTTTGTCTGTCACAACTGGGAGGGGGGTTGAATAAATAGAGGCCAGGGATGCTGCTAACCAGCCTGCAATGCACAGGACAGCTTCCAGCAAAAAAAATCACCCAGCCCTAAATGTCATTGTTGCCAAGGGTGAGAGGCCCTGCTCTACAGGACTTCATATTTGAAACATATTTGTGATGTCTTTGTTATTTGCGCACTCAGAGCCTGGCATTCAAGAGGAATAGTTTTGAATGAATGAATCAATGAAGCAACCAACATCGTATCCTCAGCTCTAAGAGATGGTAATTCATACAATAAGCTTCACATTTCTCAGTGTGCCATCCTGTTCATACCAGGTTCCAGAATTCAGAACCAAAATCCAGCATTCAAAACCCCAGTGTTCTGGCCAAACCGGGCAATCTGGCTGCCTGACTCTCCAGCAAGCGTGCGGGCTGTGTAGGGTGGACTTGGCTACTCGCCTGCTGCCCAGCAACCTGGTAGGAGCTCAGCGAGTTGACTAAATCAGGGCAGAAAGGACTTGGCAGGCCCTGTCCTCACAGTGCAGTGGACACAGGATCCATCACAGTATAGGATGTGGAACTTGGAGTCAGTCGGGCCTGGGTTCAAATCCCCAAACATGACCCTAAACTTATGACTAACCTTTATACTTTAGTTTCCTTAACTCTATATATTGGGTTAATAATACTAATACCTTCTTTAAAGGGTTAATGTCAGGATTAGAAGAGATAATCCATTTTAAAGAATTTGGTGCTGTGCTCGTAACTGGTGGTAAAAAATGATCATCGATGAACACTGTCATAGCTCATTTCCAGTGCTTGCCCCTCTGCTCGTAATCCTGTGTCCCATGGCTGAGCCTGGAAGAGTCTGGAAGGCTGCCAAACACTCGCTCATGCGTCTCTCTAGCTCGGCTGTGCGCCAGCACTGGGTTAAGTCCCAGGGACACAGAGGGGCATAGAATGTGGTCCTGAGCGGTTTACAGGCTGTTGGAACATTAGCAGGAGCACTGAAAGGACAACAATTGGAGATGAGGCAAACATGGCACCCAGGATGCCAAGTGCAAGGAAGTACTGTGCCCTTGCGTGTCCCAGCCCAGCGAAGGGCCACATTGCAAGAGGAATGCCTAAAGGCACAGAGGAGGGTGAGAGGGAGCAGGGGCTGTGGCATCAGTGGCTTCCTGGAGGAGGTGGCAAGAAAGTTGCTGGCTTGGAAGGATAGGAAGAATTTTGAAATGCAAAGCTAAGGCACATATGCTCAGGAGTAGGAACCCATAGGAGCAAAGACTGTTTTGAGGAAAACCCCGGGCGAGTTTGAATTGTGCAAATGGTTTGTAAATTAAAAGCAAAGGAGTGTACTCTATGACTTGAGTACCGTGGATTTTTTTGTAAGATGGTGGGGGCTCAACTTCCGGTATCTCTGCAGCTAAGGGTTCCTTTCCAGTTCCCCAGGCCCTGCAAGGTTCAGCAGAGAGGAAATAAATGGGTCTCCCTGGCAGTTGTAGCCTAGGGGAGCAGGACAAAGCCAGCCCGACACACAGGCATCTCATCCTTTGGGTTGTGCTGTCATGGCTTTGAAGATGCCTAGTGAAATGGGCATCCAGTAGCTGGGAGATAGTGTGGGGGTTCAAAGGTCATAGGACAGTCAAGGAGGGTGGCGACAGAGAAGCAAATAAATGTCAGTGTGATGTGATACATGTGGCAATGGGGACCTCCTAGAGGAGTAGACCTCCTTACCTGATCACCCAACCGTGGTGGTTCTGGAGAGCAGGCATTGTTGGGTAGGAGACACACTTAACAATGAGAGACGTTCTGAAATAGAATGGACTGGATGGTTCCCTTGATTAGAATCCGGTTCATTTGAACCAATATTTATTGTGCGCTCATTAAATGCCTTGGTCTGGAGTAAAAGAAGGAATAGGATTTTGGAGGCTGTTATGTCAAGGGTAAGGGTGAAAGGGCACTGCTCTTAAGGAGCTGACGGCTGAAAGGAAAAGACAGAACTCCCTGGTGAATGGAAGGGAGAGCGTGGTAGGCTGGGGAGACAGCCTGAGCAAAGGCCTTGAGGCCTGGAAAAATGAAGTGTGACCAGGGAATAGTAAGCAGATGGTAAGGCTAGAATATAGGCTTGGGGAAGCCCCATCCTTAAAGGTTTTGCCTTCCAGGCTGGGGGCCTTGGGCTTTCTTTCCTAGGCAGTAGAAAGTAAAAGATGCTTTGAGGAGGAGGAGAGTCACATGACCTGTTTGTTAATACAGAAGATTAATTTGGTGTGAGTATGAAGCACAGGTTGAAAAGGCAAGTGATCAGGAGGCAGGAAGACTTGGTAGAAAGCTGGAGTAACCCTGCAGGAGAGAGAGGATGGCTGGCTGGAGCAGTGACAGAGGGCAAGGAGGGGTGGGCCAGAAGACAGTGACGTGGAAGACTAATGGGCGGTTTGGATGCAGGAGGAAGAGGTAGGGGTGTTTGAGGATGACCAGGTTCCCAGGCTCTGATCTGGCAGAGGGCTCTGAGAAGCAGGTCATGGTCTGCGTTAGCAGGGGGCCCGTCAGTGACCTTGAAGGTCCTCCTCTGCCTGGAGGTATCTGGCTCCACAGCCAACACAGCTGTGCTCCGGGGTGGCTCTGTGGGCTTCTGACCAGTGGCCCTTACTCCCCCTCCTTCCCTTGCCCCAGCATGTGAAGTCCCAGTGTCCGATGCCCAGCTTTTCCCTTCTTTTCTTCTTTCCTTCCTCCCAGGATTCACGGAAACCTTCAGTACCCAGCCACCGGCCAAAGACACCATCAGGCAAAAAAGTGGAGCCTCCATGTTCTCTCCTGTCTCAGTCGTGGAAGGAGGACCGCAAGCAGACTCTGGCAGCAGCCTATGTGCCTGTGGTAGTGAACTCCAGGGGTCAGAACTCAGACAAGCTAAGGTTCAATTTCTACACCTCCCAATACTCCAACTCGCTGAACCCCTTCTACACCTTGCAGAAGCCTACTTGTGGCTACCTGTACCGCCGGGACACTGACCACACCCGTAAGCGCTTTGACGTGCCTCCTGCCAACATGGTTTTGTGGCGCTCCTAGGCAGTCAGAAGCCTGTCCACCTCCACCTTCACCCCCTAACCACCAGTCTTGGAGGGGAAGGGCTGCTCACTCCAGGAGGAATAGACCGTGCCTGGGCTAGGACAGCTGTGCCATGCTCACTGTCAATGATGGTAAAGGGACTCTCTTGTAGGCATCAATTAAAGTTTGTCCTTCCTTTCCCTGGCATCTGAATGGGTGGCTGTGAGTAGGTAAACTGAGGCCACTGGGGTGTTTTACGGCAAAGTTAGGTCCACAGGTGCCTGAAGACTTGGAAGGACTTGATTCTTAGTGCCCTCACCCGGAGAATAACCTCCACCCGCTCCATAGCCTAAGTCCCAAGCAAAGCCTGTGCTGGCCATACTCTCCCCAGGGTCCAGGCTGGGCAGCCCCTCCAAAGACAAGAAAGACATGCATCAGCTGACCATGACTCCAGCTCTCTTATGAAGCCTCTCATCCCAGATTGGAGCAGCCACTGGAGAATGAGTAGTAATGCAGGGAGTGAACCCAGACTCAAGGAGCATCTCCTCTCCAGCCCTAGTTTTATATAAAACCACCACTTTTGACTTCTAATTTGTTGGTGGAGATGGGTTTTCCACCTCAAGTATCTCATCTGATCCGGATGAGCTGCCTCTGAGGTTAGTTAGGCTTATGCGCTATGGTTCATGGAGAAGGGAGGTGAGGGCAGAGGATGCCTCACCCATAGCAGTGGCCTGGGTGAGTCCCTGGTCACTGTCACCCAAGGAAAATCGTGATGTGCTGGAGCCAGCTCCAATCGGCCTGTGGGCCTCTCCTCCCAACTCTACAGTCAGCAACTTCATGTAGCCTGAAATTGGCGAAGATAAGAATATTTACATTACTGAAATTAGCAAATGCCTACAACTCCCCCGCCCCCCCACCCCCTGCTCCGCCCTCAGAGAGCCAGTTGTTAAGTATTTAACAGTACATCACTGGGTGAATCCAACTAGTTTCATTTCTGGAAGTCACATCTCATTCTAGGTAGAATGGCGTATTCAGTGGAGCATACTTCTAGAGCTCAAGAGGTTGGGGCTGGTGTGGGATAAAGGGATAGGATGTCTGGGGACCCAGACAAGCAGTCAATGCAGTGGCCAGACTTTCCTGGATGCCTTTCTCTGAAAAAAATGACAAGGAGGGAGGACGGACGCAAGGCCCTCCTAAAAGTTACCCTAACAGCCTAGAATCCAGTTTTTTTGTTTGTTGTAGGTTCTCTTTCAAGTTAGGACCTTTCCTGTGATGCCTGGTGATCCTGGCTGGAAGAGGACCATTTGGCATCTGTACCAGGTCTCTCCCGTTTGGTTGTCAGTGTTTGAGGAGACAGCATGGGTGGAGGGATGTCTTACTCTTCATATGCAGACTTTCCCTTAACTCCCCAGTTTTCAGAGCAGCCCTTCTTTCTTTCCGAGCTCTACCCAGAGGCTAGGACCTCTCTGGTTCAAATCTCCAGAATAACCTTCTGCCAGGGTCAGGCGGGGATAGGTGCCTCGAGATGCCCAATCTGCTGCCTTTGGAGGGCATCTGGAAAGGCAATTTTTCCTTATACGAACTTTCCATCAGTCCTCTTATTTCAGTTCCATGTCCTGCACCCCAGCCTTCTATACCCACTTCCTGAGTTCTATGGCAGGAATAGGCTTTGTTTCTGCACCAACCTCCACGCTGTCCTGCTCCTTGAAAGCATTTAGGTTTCAACTTTCTGCTCTCCGATTAATTGCTGCTTGTCCATCTGCTTCCCGTTTTCTCTAATTTTATTAGAACTTCTCATCTATTGTCCTCCTTCTCTTTGCCTCTGTGGATGTGTAGCTCTGAAGAATGCATTTATTGCCATTGTAGTGGGATTTTAAAAAGGAGCAGAGATAAATACAAGTTTTCCATCTATTATAACCAAAAGTCTTCATCCTCCATCCAGTCGATCATCCAACAGACACTTGCTGAACACCTAGTGTCGTCTGGGTCCTTGGGCTGCAAAGATGAACCAGAACCATCTCTGCCCACCCTGACCTGACAGCCCTGACAGGGGTGGGGGTGGGAACAGCATCTTCACTCCCCCAACTGATGCCTCCTCCTGTCCCCTGGAGAATGGTCTCCCCCTTGAGGTTCACCTTGGTAGAGCAGCCTCCACGGAAGCTTCCAGGAACCTTTTAAAGAGCCAGCATGGGAAGGATCCACGTCGGTCCCATGTCAGTCCCACGTGGATCCAGGTGGGATGGTTCTGGGAGGAAGAAGAACTGTTGCTCAAGGCTCTGTTGTGTTTCTGTGGGGGTGGTCAGTGGGCAGGCAGCCTTGGAGGGGGCTTCCCAGCTTTCACCACTGCGCACCTGCCCCACCCGTCTCTCTCCTTGGTGCCATTCTGCCAGGTGGATCCTCTCACTCCGGTTTGGCATCTGTCCCAGGAGGGATTCCTGCAGACAAAACAGTCTGGGAACACACAACTTCTATGGCCACCACGTGAACCGTCTGCTCTGTCCCTCTGTTCCCCTCCGGTGCACTCACTGCCTCCTGGAGGCACTATGTGGGTCCCAGTCCTCCTTGACTTAGCATCTATGTCTTGGGGGGAGAATGGAGAGTAGACTGAGAAGGATCACTGAAGAGGAAGACACTGGACTCTAGGATTGGGAAGCTGTGGAGTTCCATTCCCACCCTGGCCTGGAGACATGGGATAAGGGCCTCCTTGAATACAGATATAGCCAGCTGTTAATGGGATTGTGCAGGCAGAAGGGCCACAGGGGAAGGCATTGAAGTGAGGAGCTATAGGGGCCCTCCAGCTCTGTCCAGGCCTTCCTCACAGATTTAAAGATGGGCTAAAAGCATGGTGATGAGGTGGAAAGACTTTGGTATCACCACTTAAAATTTTGTCAACCTCAGAATGTGATTTGTCTGCCCCTCTTGTCTCACGAGGAAATAATACCCATCCCACAGAGCTGTCGTGAGCCTATTCAACAAGCTTAGCATGGTGCCTTGAACACAGTTGGTATTTAATAATAGTTCCATCCTACTTTAGCTTTCTTTAATCTTTTCGTTAATTATGCATGCATACATTCATTCGCTCAATATTTCATTGAGCTCAAGCCCCTGTCAATCAAATGTCCTCTCAAAAAGGTAATTGAGGAGGATTTAATGAGGGGACTATTTACAGAGAAGTGAGATGATTAAGGGACTAGTGATGTGCACAGACAGTGGCAATAAAGGGAAGCCCTTCTTACCCCTAAGCTTGAAGGGTACGGGGAGGGGGCTTTGTTTTAGGAGCCCAGAGGGAGCCCTGGCAGGAGGTATGGCTGAAGGTAGAAGAAATCGACCAGCCTTTCTCTCTCCCCACTCTCCAATCTCCTTCCAGTGCTTCTCAATGGATGAAGCCAGCCTGAAGCCAGAGGGCAGGGAGCCTGGTGACTCAGTCCATAGGCGTCAGCCTCCCGGGGCTCATAGCAGACAGAGAAAGGTAGAAAATGAGTGGGGAAGGGGCATACAGAATAAGCAACACAGTGCCAAGTGGAATCCATGGTTTCAGGTGCTGGGAGGATGCAAAAGATGAATAAGACAATGGGTTCTATCCTCTGGGAGCTTGCTGGATTCCTGAGGGCAGCTACTTATAATTCCGGAAAGAAATGAATGTTACGTCTACATTATTGTAAAGTGTGAATGTTGTCACAGGTCCTAGGATGACCCCACCCCCAATTTCAACCCCTGTTGTCCCTGACCTTGTCCCATAGAATACTGCAAAGGTGATGGGATGTCACCCTCTTGATTAGGTCACATTATATGACTCCATTTTAGCAGATTGTAAAGGGATTCTCTCTGGCTCAATGAAATAAGCAGCCATATTGAGGAAACCATGTAACAAGGAACTATGAACAGCTTCTGGAAACTTCAGACAGCCTCTAGGATCCAAGAGTGGTCTCCAGACAATACCTAGCAAAAAGCCAGCACCCTCAGTCATAGAGCTGGCAGGAAATGAATTCTTCCAACAACCTGAATGAGGTGGAAGTGAATTCTTCCCCAGTCCAGACTCCGGATGAAAACACAGCCCAGGTGACACTTGGATTGCAGCCTTGTGAGACCCTGGGCAGAGGACCCAGCTAAATCATATCCGAACTCCTGGTCTGCAGAAACTGAGATAATAAACGTGTAGAGTTTTAAGCTGCTGACTTCGTAGTAATTTGTTATGCAGCATAGACAACTAATATAACGCAAAAGAAAAATGCCCATGTGCTGAGGTAGGAAAGGTGAATTCTGCAGAGATTTAGAAGGCTTCACAGAGGAGGTGACATTTGTACTCACACATGAAAAGTGAGGAGGATCTAAATAGGGAGACATAGAAAGATGAGCTGCTACATCCTGCCTGACCCCTTAATTCCCAAACCCCGGGCCTGAGAAGACTTTAAAGACAAGGGACTCTAACCTGGGCCCCAGGCAAATTCATTGGAAGAGCCCTCCTTACCCTTCTCCCTGAAACAGACCCTGGAGAATTTGATCAAAGCTGGCAGATCCCAGCCCACCCCCTCAATGCACTCTAAATTGATCTCTTTAGGTAGAGGAGAGATAAAACAGGCCTGTTTGATTTCCTTTTTAAAAAAATAACTATCTTCTGATTATGTGAGCAACATACGTTCATTATAGACTATTTAAAAAATAACAAGTAGTTTTTAAAAAGTAAAGATTAAAAAAAAAACACTGGAGATTCCATGATCCAGAAATGAGCCTTGTTAACATTTTAGCTATCTTATTCTGATCACAGGTACACAGCAAGTGACTGAGATGTCACCCCATTTCGGTCTTTCTGGTCTTCTAAGGAATGTTCCGAGCTCTGGGCCCTTTGGATTAACTCGCTCAAGATAATGGGCAAGTTAATCCAAAGGGCCCAGAGCTCATTAATCCAAAGGGCTGAGAGACCATGCAATTGTTTTTAGGATGAAAAGGAGAAAACTGCTCCTGGGGCAAAGACCAGATCCAAGAAGGCGGACCTGGCCCAGAACACATCTCCCCACACCCTACTTGCACTCCTGGTTATATCTGGCAGATGCCATATAAGGCAGGGACAGGGAAGCAGCCCTCTCAATCCCCTCTGGTTCTTGGAGCTCTTTGGGTCATTCCGTCTGAAGCATCTTGGCCAAGGAGAGAGATCCTTGCCTTGGTGTCCAGGATCCCGCTTCTGGTGGTTCATATGTAACCTGGGCTGTTGAAAGGGAGTGTCCACCTGAGGAAGGGCTGCTGGGGCAGAGCAATGTCTAGGGACACAGATCCCACCAGTCTGGACTCCTTTCTTTGCCCAGGCAGTGGGCACAGGCTGTGGATGCAGAGACTGGGTCGTTCCTGATGGTTGGAAGGCTGTGACTGTCCTTCCTTGACAGAGCTGGGCCATCTCTCTGAACTCACCTTCAGGCAGTGCACTGGTCTACCCGCTCTGTCCATTTCTCAGGGAACTTTCCTAGAATCTAGGATCAATAGCCTGCCATTGTTCACACAAAATTGTATAAGTACCACCGCCTTCCTGGTGCCTCCATCCTCAAACTCTCTCTGAGAGTTCTAGTTTCCATTTTTTGTTTTTAATAAAGAGAGGATTCTTTTTTTCAGACCCGTACTGTTGAAAGAGGCATTGGTTATTGCCATGGGTTCAGCAGTTCAATAATGATGGTTGACATCTCTGATTTTCTTGGCTTTTCCCTCTGCGTATCACTTCATGGTTATAACTGCTACATTCCAGGCATCATATTTACCCTCAAGGCCAAAAGTAGGGAAAGGGTAGAACCAGCTGCATCTCGTATCACTTATTATCAAGAAAGCAAAGTTTTGCCAGAAAACCGTGGCAGACCTTTGCTTACATTTCTTTGTCCAGAATCACGTTATGTGGCCATTTCTAGCTGCAAGAGAGGCTAGGAAAATAATTTTCTTGCTTTTCTGGCTTCTTTTTAGCAGACGCAGGCAAGGAGGCAGGGATTTGGGAATGAGGTTGAATCTAGTAAGGTCTGAAGGTCTCTCCCTTCTCTATGGCCTGACTGCTGGTAGATGATCCTGTATGAGCCAGGTAGATGTCTGTCCCCACAGACAGTCCAGGGCCATGATGAATGGGGCTAAAGGGACAAAAGGCACATTTGGCTGTCATCTAGGGACACTATTCTGCCCAAGATGCAATATAACTGCACCTAGATTCCAAAGTCAACAGTATGACAGACACTGTAACAGGAGATAATAAAATGTTAGCTAATACGCAGCACTTACTCTATGCCAGACCCTGTTTTAAATGCTTTTCATATATTAATTTTAATTCACTTAATCCTCTTAAGAGCCTTACGAGGTGGACACCATAATCTTCATTTTAAGGATGAAGAAACTGAGGCCCTGAGAGGTTAAGGCACTTGCTCAAGGACACCCAGCCAGTAGTATGAACAAGAAATAAACTTGTAGTGCTTTTAGCCACTGAGATTTTAGAGTGGTTTCCTACTATAGCATAACCTGGCCAATTCTGATATATATATGTATGTACTCTGATATCTAATTATGTTATACATAATATAGATTATATAACAGATTTATATAAATTACTTTATATGTAAATATATTTATATATCATTATATATATAGATATATTACGCAATTTATTTAAATAAAAGTATGTTTATATCCATACACGTGTATGTAAAAATCTTCCTTAGTCTCCACTCGGAAGAAAAAGTGCTTTGCAGCCTGGAATAAAGAATCCTCTCCTCGCAGCCTTGTAGTCTGTGAGCGCGCAGTGGGGATTCCTGAGAAAAGCTCGACAAGCCTGGTGCTGCTAAAAAGACTCATGAAATTTTGTCCAGTATTTAAAATTGCAGTCTTTGTATCTGTCGGGAGAGGTAGATTAGCTGCAGTAACAACCTCCCCCGCCAAAGGCACCTCTTTAAGTATAAAAGACACTTTTGTGCTAACATATCAGTGCACAAGCTGAACACATATCCAAGTGCCTGCTGGGAAAGCGGAAACGTGGGCGATATTTCCCTCTGGCCGAGGTAGGGGACAGAGCATGGTCCACAAGTAAAGGAGAGAAGAAAATCAGGGGAAGGGGCAGAGTGAGCGAGTCCTGGCTCTGGGCTTTCCCAGTAGCATCGAGCTTAAGTGCACCTCGGTATTAGCTCCATAAATGAACCAACCTTAAAGTCTATGGCCAGAGAACATAGGGGTCAGAGAAAGCTGTTGCTGCATAGATGGGCCCCTTGGCTTCACCTGGGAGCTTTCCAGGACTAGCAGGTAGCAGCTCACCCCTGTACGTCTGTGCCAGCCCTCTCACTTACACGCACCCCAGGCCACTAGGCACGCACTCAATGTCTCTATTTCCATGCCCCCGGGAGGTGATGATGTCAGCTTCAAAATCAGATGCAGAGCTGAATTCAAGCCTCCCAGGATGGGAAAGATGCAACTTCCGAGAATATGAGAGTGTTGTCAGAACAGGACCAGTGAGTATGTGTGTGCATGGCTATGTGTACTTGTGCAGATTTATGTGGGCGGGGGTTCCTTCTGGCTGCTAGGACTCTTCTCGGAAGCCCACACACTCTGCATCAACGAGGTGCTCTCACATGTTAGCCATCTGTGGTATGATTGGAACCCTTCGGTTGTGATGGCCAAGTGCAGTGTACATACTGGATAGCCGTGCACAGCAGCCCCGTCGGGAGCCCACTGTCGGCCCAGCTCTGAAAGAGGAACCAGCTCTTTCTCATATGTACCTCCATTCCATGTCTGAGGGAGGAACCAAAAACACTCAAAACAGGAGAAGAGAGTGGAGGTCAAAGGATCAGAACAGCTGCTGGCTGGCCACCCACTCTGTCCTGGTAAGAAGGGATAAGAAGGCTGCAAACTGGGTAAGAAAATCCTCTCACCTATCAGCTCAAGGCTGTAATCCCAGGCCTCTGCTCCTCTAAGCTTTGTTCTATTTTCACTCCTTTCCCCCAGGAACAGTCCCCATTGGCTGCAAGGATTTAGTGGGGACTTGCATCCACAGTCCCCATTACCTTCTCCCTTCTTACCTCCTCTCGACATTTCCCTGCACTAATTCATCAGACTTTCTTGCTCAGCTCAGGGCTGTGAGTGAGGAGGACCGAGTTCAAGAAAGCCAAGCCGCCTTTGTACAGGGAACAGTGGGGCACAGGACTTGTCCATCTTGAGCATTGGCCTCCCGTGGGCCTGGACAATGGGTAACGTGATGGAGGGTAAGTCGGTGGAGGAGCTGAGCAGCACCGAGTGCCACCAATGGTACAAGAAGTTCATGACTGAGTGCCCCTCCGGCCAGCTCACCCTCTACGAGTTCCGCCAGTTCTTCGGTCTCAAGAACCTGAGCCCATCGACCAGCCAGTATGTGGAGCAGATGTTTGAGACTTTTGACTTCAACAAAGTGAGCAGGGGTCTGAGTGGGGAGCGCTGGAGGGGATACCTGGGGACACCAGGCCAGCTGGAGGGTGAGGAGGAGCTGGCATGATAACATTAGTGTCTGCTGGAGGAGTGGCTTCATTTACAGAGTTCTTGTTTATCTGGGAGGCTGAATGTCAACATCAGGAAATCAACTGATCTCACACTCATTGAGCACCTACTGTAAGTCAGGCATGGATGGTTCAGAATGACTCAGGCACTATGCCTGCTCTCACGCTCGAGGGGAAGAAAGAGAGGGCCACAGTTAGTGTACTCACGAGCTGGATCAAATGGCTCCCTCTCCCTCTCCCACACATACAGATTGGTTTACTCCGGAACAAGTGTGAACACTTACAAGACGGTCATTGAGCATCTACTAAGTGCCTGGTACCACATGCTGTGCTTTTGCACAGGCCCTTAGATGCTCACAAGGATGTAGAAGGAAGAGTAGAGAGTAGATAGCAGAGTGAGGAGGCTCCGGCCCTGGCTGGTCTGGGATGGGCAGGCCCATGTTACTTGGGTCATCCATGGCACTCTGTGCCTACTAGACCTGAGGACAGGCGGTGTTGCCTGGTCGCTGGGGAATCCAGGCTGCTCTGACTCCAGAATATCCAGAGGCCTCAGTTCACCTTTGCTCAAGTGGGTGGAGGGACTGCACAGGGGTCAAACTGCATATCTCCCCAAGTAATCACCTGGATGCAGTGGTAGAGGACTTCCAGAGAGGCTAGAGGGGACACTGAAAAGAGTTAGTCACCAAGAGTTCAGGCTCTTAGTTTTTGTCAGCTGGATGAACTTGAGCCCATTCTCTCCCCCTCAGCTTCAGCTTTTTCACCTGTATCTGCCATGGACGTTGGTAGCACAAGTTAAGATGTTTGATGGTTTTCAATAGCAAATCTTCCATTTATTTGGAACAATTTAGTCAAGATGTAGTGGTGGAAGAACCCAGGCCCACAAACCCATCTCCCCACTCTGGCTGGTACCCCGCAGCTGACGCTCACTCGGAAGGCGTGGATGTGAGGATACACTGCCATGTGTTCACCGCAAGCTGGGAAGAAGCTGCCCAGAGCTTTCCTGGCTCCCCTCACTGACCAGAGGTCCAAACACCACTGTAGGCGGGGCTTCTAGGGAGAGCCGGGGCTCAGAGGCTATTTAAAACTCGCTAATATTTGGGGCTAAGGGGCCAAAGCAGATTATGGGCTTTGAGTCCCAGCCTCAAGGGCAGCATTGTGGTGCCCGAGGGCTTTCCTGAAGGGGGAGCAAGGGAGCAGAGTACTGGAGGCCGAGGTGTGGAGACCAGGAGGGATGAGGCCAGCATGCTAGATTGCCCAAAATCCTCCAGAAGCAGCAGTAATTCCTGAACAGGAGGGGGAAGAGCCTCAATACCTTACACCCAAATGCACCAAAATAGCTCAGCTTCTCACCTGCTAAGGAAACCCTTTGGGTCAAGATATATCTTCAGAAAGACCCTCTAAAGTCACACATATGACACCATGGAGGGGCAACCCACCAACTTTGCATTTGCTTAACCTGAGTCATTCATATGCTATCTCTTCAATTTTTGTTCCATGCAAGTACCCGTACTGTTCCAAACCTGACTTCCTCAATTATGCCACACACACACCGCCTTGGGGCCTTGCTGCTGCCTGAGACCCTCTTCCTCCAGAATTCTGCTGTGCTCACACCTTCCCCTGCTACAAGTCTTTGCTAAAATTCTCCTTCCCACTGACACCTGCCCTGTTTAACTGGGACTAACCCTACCCCTGCATTTCCCAGTCCTCCCCCGCTCCCAGAGGACATCTCATCTTCTAATACATGATTTTGAATAACATTTAGCCACGATGCTTATTGTTTGTCTCTCCTGCTGGAATGTGGGCTCCACGAGGGCAGGGATTGTTGTGTCTTCTCCATTGCTGTATCCTCAGCACCTAAAACAGTGCCTAGAACACAGTAGGTGCTTAATAGGTATTTGTTATAGGACTAAATGAATATATGAGAAGTCATGAGTTTGTGGGCTAGTTTTATATTTCATAATGCACATTAATTTAAATACCTATTTATTTAAATGAAGAGTATCTTTGTAACATCCAAAGTGCCTCATAGACACCGATGCTATAAATCACACTCAGGGTACCACTGCCTCCATCCATTGGCATGAGCACAGAGCAGTTCAGCAGACTGGCTAGGTGAAGGCACACAGGACTGGGAAGTTTTGAGACAGAGAGGAGTTAAAACAGGGGTATGCAAACGATGGCCAATGGGCCACTTTTATAAATAAAGTTTTATTAGAACACACCACACTCGTTTGTTCACATATTGTAGAAACTAAAAGATTTGCTATCTGACCCTTTACAGAAAAAATTTGCCAGCCTCTGAGCTAGAAGAGAGTTGTATCCTAGGGTGATGCTCTGGGTGGGCAGGGTTGGGGGAATGCTACGGCAGTGTGACTGGGAGTGTGACCTGGGGGACAAGCATATGATCTGCTTACTTCAAAGCCGTGCCTAGTGGTCACACAAGTGCATCCACATCAATGTAAATCTTGTGTAGGATTTAGGAGACCCAGCTCCTAGGCAAGGCTTTGTCATTTGTTAACTGTGTGGCCCTAACCGCTCTCAACTTCAGCTTTTCATTTGAAAATGGGGACAAAAATACCCACCTCCTGGGGGCGGTTGAGAGATTAAATGAGTACAGTGAATAAATCTTCAGCATAGGAAGCACTAAAAAGAAGTTAGTATTAAAGTAGTATTACTGAATCTAATCCATACCACGATCTTGAGAAGTACATACTGTCATTCCCATTTTACAACTGTGGAAACTACACCTCAAAGAGGCCATTTGACTTGTCCAAGGTCACACCTCTCCTAAGATGTGGTTGAGGTCTTTCTGGCACAAAAGCCTATACCTTTCCATTGTCCCCTTTTAACCACTTTTAAAAAATTACAAAAGTAATACAGCACACTGTAAAAATTTCCAACAATATAGAAAGATAAAAAATGAAAAGCATCCTTACCCTGTGTTCTCGCCCAGAGAAAACCTCCTTAGCTGTTGCCTTGCTTCTCTGAGCATTGTTGCACAGGGACCTTGCTCCATTCTGACAATAGTTCTGGGAGGTGGGTTGGACAAGGATTGGAAGAGCTGAGGCATCTGTGAGAGTCTTTGGGCATGGGAAAGCACCACACAAATGTTCACTATGATCATGGCACTCACTGTGGGGCTCAGAGTGGTTAAGGCCTCACCTAAGGCCAAAGGCCAGCACAGAACCAGGAGATCTCAGAGGCCGTCCTGCCTGACCTCTGCCACATCCCTAATGACAGTGCTCTAGCTTCTGCATGCACATTTGCAATGACAGAGATCTCATTATTGCATGAGGCCGGCCCTTCCAGCATGGGCATCTCTGCTTGTTAAAGAATTCTTCACACTGACCCAAAAATTGCCTCTCAGTAATTTACTAGTTCCGGAGTTATGATTTTAAGTGGAGGAATAGGGACTAGACTCCAAGTTCACATGTTCTGAGTCCAGTGCTCCTTGCCCTACAGTGCTCAGACTCTGCAAAACAGAAGCTTCCCTCTCCCAACCTCACTTGGCTTGAGTGTGTGGGGAGGCGTGGGGGGAGGGCAGATGCTCCCTGCTTTTCTGACCCCATTGATAGGGCTGGCAGGGCTGGCAGGGCTGGCAGGGCTGGGCAGAGGGTCAGCTAGTCAACATTTGCTGGATAGTAAATATCCCGCAGGACTGTCTTGTGCCACGTTCCCCCATGGCCAACCTCTCCAAGACTCAGTGAGGGCATCACCTCCCTCAGGAAGCCACCCTAAGCCCCTCTCCTGCCCTCTCCACAGCAGAGTTGGGCACACTTGTTCTGTGATTCTATAATGTCCTGTCTAGATGTGTTGTTGCTGAATACACATCATGATGGCATAGTGATCTCTTTATAACAGTAATAGTAGTAATAATAATAACTAACATTTATTGAGTACTTACTATATGCTAGGCAGTGTTGAGTGCTTTATTTAATCCCATGACAATCTCACAGAGGTAGGTACCATTATAATTATTATAGATGAAAAAATCAAGGGCTGGAGCCATATTGAGTCATTTGCGCCAGATCCCACAGTTTTGAGAGGGTGAAGCCAGGATTCAACACTGCATGTAACAGGTGCTCAGTTAAGTTCGAAGAATAAAGGAAACAACGAGAAAGGCAATCCTTACCAACTGCCCTTAACCCAGCTCCAAAAAACTCCTCCAAACCATACCCCCATCCCTGGGAATTCAGTTTCTCTCCTCTCACCTCCAATCACCTTGCAACTGGCAGGGCTCAAGTTTGAGAACAGGGAAGCAGCCAGTGACAGCTGGAACCCAAATGCCTGTGAAGAGATAGCACCAGTCATTCACATCCGATTGGGGGTCACTTTATCGAATTTGATCGCAGCCTCTGGGGCAGGCAGGGTGGGCAATGGGAGGTGTCCAGGACAGATGCTGGAAACAGGGGCACAAAGGGGGAGGGGCACAGAGCAGGGCCTGGGGCGGGCTCAAGGAGGCTCCTCATCCCCTCTCCCAGGACGGCTACATCGACTTCATGGAGTACGTGGCAGCGCTCAGCTTGGTCCTCAAGGGGAAGGTGGAACAGAAGTTGCGCTGGTACTTCAAGCTCTACGACGTTGACGGCAATGGATGCATTGACCGCGATGAGCTGCTCACGATTATCCGGGTAACTCCAAGTGCAGAGGGCTGGGCCTGGGGCAGGGACAGAGGCCCTGAGCTGAGAGCCTGGGGGTTGGGTCTTCAGTGGGCAGAACTGTGATCTCAGAAGGTGGTAGGATGGAATCGAGGGTCTCCGTGGCAGCTCTGGCCCTCACCAGCTGCGTGATCTCAGCCCCCCACCCCCCCGCATTTCTTCTCCTCTCTGGGCCTCAGTTCCCTCATCTGTACCAAGACACTGTGTAAGCTCTTAAGTCCCAGCTCTGCCTCTGCTGTCCACCCCACTGCTCCAGCACCTTGACCTCTACTTACCGCTGCTGTTGGGAGCCAGAGGAGCTGTCACAGCCTCCACTCCACCACTGTCCTATCCTAAAATGGGTCTTGTCACTTCTCCTCCTTCTCCCCTCCAGGCCATCCGAACCATTAACCCCTACAGTGACACCACCATGAGTGCAGAAGAGTTTACCGATACAGTGTTCTCCAAGATCGATGTCAATGGGGATGGTGAGGAGACTGGTGTGGAGGTCCCCGGGGGGGAGTCACTAGGCTGTAAGGCCCCAGCCACAGAGCTGAATTTTAGGGAGCCCTGGACCAAACTTTGGTCTCTGGCTCCTTTGCCTGTCCCACTCACAGCCCCTTCTCCCTGCGTTGGCTCTGTCCTCCCTTGCAAGACTCCAGCTTTGGGCCCTGGTGTAATGATACCAAGTAGATGTGAAGACCCTCCTCCCCATGACTCCCCTTCTCTCTTCCAGGAGAGCTTTCTTTGGAAGAGTTCATGGAGGGCGTCCAGAAGGACCAGATGCTCCTGGAGACACTGACACGAAGCCTGGACCTTACCAGCATTGTGCGCAGGCTCCAAAATGGGGAGCAAGATGAGGGGGCTGGTGGTGGGGCGGCTGAGGCAGCCGGCTGAGTCCGCTGACCTGATGCTTCTGTGTTGGGGAGTGGGTGTGTGATGCTGCTGTTGTTACCATTGTTTTAATACTATAGAGTTTATTGAACTCAAAGTCTCAGCTCGCCTCCTTGGGGTGCACGGTGGCAGCAGAGGGGTAGGGGTTGGAGTCCAGAGCTGGGGATGGTGAGGAATGGTCTCTGAACCCTCTGCGTGACTCAGCTGATAGTGAGTGCTTCTAATCGGGGGCGCTCCTCAACACCCCTCTGCCTTTAGGCTCCTCCCTTACCCTTTCTGGCACCTCCCACCGCTTTTCCCAGCTTCCCCCAATGAGCTTCTCCAGTCCCACTCTCTTCTAGACATGGAAGCGCTGAGGCAGAGCTGGGTTTTCCGAGGACTCTGATGGAATCCTACAGATCTTGTGGCAGCAGCCTCCATCCTGGTGTTGCAAGGACCCCCAGGACTGCCCGAGCCTACTCGTGTGGTTTGCATTGATTTTTTCCTCCCATTTATTGAACACCTACTCTGTACTACTGCTAGATGTTAGACATGCAAAGGAGAGGACTGTTCTCATCCTCAAGGAACTCACAGGCTAAGCATCATTTTATATATGTTATATATTATATGTTATATGTTATATGTTATATACTATGTGCTATATATTATATATTATTATATGTGTGTGTGTGTATGTGTGTGTGTATAAATTAGAGACACTGTGAATGGAGTCCTGTAGGAGCACAGGGAATTATGAGCAAATCTGACTCAGAGAGCGCCTCACAGAGGTGACCTTTGACTTTGAACATGAAAGAAGAGTTGAGGTTGCATATGGAGAAGAAGGTGTGTGGGAGGTGCATTCTGTGGGATGTATGTGTGTCACGTGGGGGCTGTGTAATGTGAGGAGGAGCTTTCTTAGGTGTAATTAGGGATATCTCTTAGAATTTACATTTTGCCAAATTTGAAACAATAAGGGATCATCATATCCATTTTTAAGGAGCATCATCCAGGGACCCAGTAATAGGAAAAATAGTAAACTCCTTCAAGAAGTTACAATGCTACCAAGGAGACAGGGATGGAATGTTTGGATGGCAGTAGAGATCTGAATCACGACTAAATGACCAGGCACAGTGTGTGCGCACATGTGCACACATTCAGACACTCTGGGAGGATCTGTTCTAGGTGGATATTGGCCAAAAAGTGAAAGAAGGTGGAGTGGTACTATAGAAAGTCATCATTTATCAAGAGGAAAACCATATTTATTTAGAAGTGCCTGCACAACACCCTCATGCTTCACTTGTTGTCCCGTGGGAGGCATGTGGTGCTGCCCAATTCCCCACAGGTATGTGACTCATTACAAGTGACCCAACCATCCCTGGTCTCACCTAAATCCCTCTCGCTGCAGTGACACCTGACAGCAGCTGGGAAATGGAGCAGTCTGTTACAGGTGGGCCTCATCCCCATTCTTTGTGTGCCCCAGCTTTAGAATACCTGCCCAAGAACCTGGGGAGAGACATAGGCTAGAGCAGTTGTGTGCATTTTTTCAAAGACACTATTTCTTCTGGGCTTTGAGTCTTCACTTCAGCTGGGTGTGGGGGAGTGCGGGGAGTAAATAATAATCCAGGGTAGGAGGGAGAAAAACGGGGAAAGGGGAATGAAGCCCCAGGTTGCAGAGGGCTCCTGCCCAGGTGTATGTGTGTGGGGTGGGGGGTGCGGGGATGAGAGAATGTGTTTTGCTCACATCCGTCCTGTCCATCACTTGGAACCACCTCAGACTGGGAAGCCAGACAGGGCCTGAGCACAGACATGGAGGGACAGTGGAGGTCAATGCCAGAGGCAGCCTGGAAAAACAAGGAATTGACATTTCTGTTGCTTCTCTTGGCGCCTGCCTCTTGCGAAATCCTGAAGGTCAGAATGGGGAGCGTATCTGGGTAGAATAAGGACATTTTCCCAACCTCATTCACAGACCACCTTTATGATTTGGGGCATATCTGTGTCCCACCTGGATTATTGCTTTTTTAATCAACTGTTTTTTACCTAAAATTTATTTCTAAAGAAATCTTTATATGAATATCATACCGATGAAATCATAGGTTCAACAGGTTAATTTTATTTTTTATACATCAACATAGAAGCATATTCATTCAAGGTAAAGCAAGTGTTTTTCCAGGTCCCACTTTAAATGGTCTCACAGAGGTAAAACTGGTCCAGGGCCCTGGTTTTTAATTTGTGTTTTCAGAAGAGCCTCTGGCTCCAGGGATGGGAGGGGTCTGAGTTGCTCAGCTTCCCTTTAACCAGAGCGGCACCCTTTTAATCAAGTTTCTATTTTGGGATTACACACACGAGTTTGTATAACAAAAATAATTGTACATCTAAAAAAATAATAATCTGAAAACTGCTAGTGTAGTCCAGCCTGCTCACCGTGCAGATGAGGTAACCAAGATCAGAGCAGAGAAGTGGCTATTTTAGGTCACACAGCAGTTGTAGGCAGAGCCTGACCTAGAACTCAGGTTGTCAAGCTTCCAATTATCCCGGGAGACAGAGGGAAGGCTTCTCGATCCGATCCATTAGAGATGCATTTTGGCTATGGCTGGAAAGTATGGAAGGTCCCTGCTGGGGAGAGGGTTGAAGAGGTGGGTGTGGGGGGTGAGGGGTAGGGAGGGGAAGAAGAGGGTTGAGGTGGCAGCAGGGGCTGGGGGAACAGCACCAGGGTAGAGCTGACCCCTCCAAGGGCAGACCATGGCCCTTGCTGCAGGTTTCCCTTGCTGACGTACCTGGTGCAGCCAACTTGGAGAGGAGGAGGCAAGCATCCTCTCATGAACACCCCTCAGGATGCTGGGGATGTAATTATTATTCACCCCGCACCCAACTCCTACTTTTTCTTCAGACTCACCGCCTTCCAGCCCCTGCCTTCTACCAGTCTGCTTCATACAATGTGAGCATTCTCATTGCTAACTTTGTATATAGGACCCCGCCTCTCAGTTTGCCCTTTCTTCCAGCTAAGAACCATGTAAGAATTTGTGGGACCCCAACAACCATCCAACCAAGGCATAGTTTGCCCAGGAGCCGCTGGAGAGTGTGAGCAAGCCATTCCCTTCACCACCCAGTAAACCCTCCCAGTAGGCTCTGCCCTGTAGGCAGCGTCAGACCAACAGCCCCTCCCCCTTCCCGTGCAGCCCCATCCCCTTCACAGGGCTGCCAGGATTAAGAGTGGGCATAAGCAGGCTGAGCCAGGAGCCCTCCCACTGCTCCAGAAACCTGGTAAGCCTAGAGTCTTGGTGGGGGCCTGTGGACTCTGGCAGGGCTCCCAGGGCCCCAGACCCCTCTAGAACATGGCACTTTTCCGCCTCTGCTGAGAGATCCAGCCACCGGGATTCACATCCATCTGCAGCATCTTCATCACCCACTTATCACGACGGGCACCTTCAATGAACTCATTCAAAGACAGCTGGCCTGAGCAAGGGGCAGGAGAGAGTCATTCAGGAGAATGGAAGAAATGGAGTCGGGGGCAAGAGTTGACAGGAGAGGCCATCTCTTCTTGGGTGCGCTTATAGTTCTTATACGAACAAGCCTGCAGTTTCAGTCTCGGGGCCTAAGCTTGGGGCCTGTCAATTCTCTGATCCTCCACGAATCTCCTTGAACCTTCAAGGGTTTCTTTAAGGGACTTTATTTGCAAATGAATTGGAGTTTTGCTTGTGACCACAGTACTCTCGAAATGTTCTGAGGACTCTTCTGGGCGTGTTGGGGCTGTGAGGGTGAAGACCCCCAGTAGCCTCAATGGGCCTCCCCTATGCCCGGCTCTTAAATATGTTACCCCATTCCTCTCAGAGGTATTATCCCCACCTTCCAGATGAGGAAACGGAGACCAGGCTGAGAGGTTTAAATGTCTGCCTGACTCCAAAGCTCCTTTTCTTTCTCTCTGCTTACCTGGCTTCCATCAGCAACTCCAGTAGGAATTTTAATCACTCTTAAAATGTCATGTGCTAGTGACACCCTTTGTCATTTCATGTAGTCCTCTACACACCCAGCTCATAGATGAGGACACCAGTTGTTAGGAGGTGGAAGGCTTTGCCCAAGGTCACATGGCCAGGAAGTGGGGGTGCTATGGAGAGGGCCACCGTCTCTGCCCCAGTTACCATCTCCGTTCTCATCCACCAGAAGGAAGATCCTGTCCACGACCTCCTCGGGAGTGAGCAGCTGGCCTTGCTGCTCATCCTCCATCTCCACCCTGCAGGCTTTCTTCAACTTGTAAATTGCCTGTCAGAGAAAACACAGAGGCATTGATGGGACCCTGCAAACTCCACCCCTCCCCTAAGACCTAGGTCCCTCAGCACCGTGTCCCCAACACTGTCCCCCAGGCTGTGCATCTGAGGACCAAAGGACCCCGATCCAAATAAAAACTGACCTGTCCTCAGGCTGTTCTCTCAGGGTCCCATTGGCCTAGTTCCAAATGAGGATACCTGGCCTCACACGTCACCCCATCCCAACACCATTGGCGTTTTCACTATGAGCACCAAAGCCAAAAACCAAAACCTCTAGTGAGGGATGTGTATGGCACTGTGATGGTCTAAAGAGCACTTTACAGAGGAAAATAGAGATTCAGAGAGGAAAAGAGAATGTAGTATATTTATGGATGTGTGTATCTATGTGTGTGAAACAGGATGATAAGAGATACGAGTGTTTGGACTGGAGGGGAAAGAAGAGGTTTCTCCTTTGCCCTGTTTCCTCTTCCAGTGAGGCAACATTCGTGAAGTGAAATGGAGAAGAGACAGACAAACATGAGGATTATCCTTAGTTCCTAGACTGGGTGCTTTCTGAGGGCAGAGGCATAGCTGGCCGATCCCCAAGGCCTCACTGCCCAGCGCTACACCTGGCACAGAGCAGGCCCTCACCGACTGTGTCAGAGAGCCTCAGGTTACAGCCAGCTACAGCACCTTCTGGTGAATGAACTTGGGCAAACACAGAACCTCCATGAGGTGATTTCCTTATCTATAAAATGGGCTAAGAACTGCCACCCCGTAAATGCGGCTCTGGGGGTAACAGGCTTAGCACAGTTCACATGTCAGAGTCTGTGCTCTAGTGGGCATTTTTTCCCCCTTGATTATTATTGCTAGTAGTCTATCATCTTTGCTAGTCTTTTCAAAGAACCAACTTTTGGTTTTGTTGACTTATTTTTCTCTTGCGTATTTTTTTTCTATTTCATTAATCTCTGCTCTTTCTTATTTCCTTTCTTCTACTATCTTTGGGTTTGATTTACCTTTCTTTTCTCTAATTTCTTGAGATGACTTCTTAGATCATTTATTTTCGGCCTCTTATTTTCTAATATACATTTTTTAAGGCTATACATGTTTCCGCAAGCCCAGTTTTGGCTGCATTCCACAAGTTTTGTTATGTTTGCATTATTTTTCAGTTCACAATGCTTTGGATATGTGTGTGTGTGTGAGTGATATTATTTCTTTGATTCATGAAGTATTTAGAAGTGTATTGCATAGTTTCCAAACACATGGGAGTTTTTAATTTATCTTTTATAATTGATTTCTAGCTTAATTCCACTGTGGTCAGAAAGCACACTCTGAATGATTTCAGTGCCTCTTCCCAAACCCCAGCCCCAGGGCCCCCTCTTCATCAGCCGGCCCTCAGAGCCCAGCAGTGCTCCTGTGCCCAGGTACCAGGCCCCATGGGCAGACACTAACCTCCACAATGTCGAGCAGCTCCAGGCGGTCGATACAGCCATTGCGGTCCTTGTCATAGATCTTAAAGGTCCACTTCAGCTTGTGCTCCAGGGTGCCCCTCAGCACCAGGTTCAGGGCTGCCACGTACTCTAGGAAGTCGATGGTGTTATCCTGCATTGAGAGTGGGAGCTGTGAGACCCCCTCCTGCCCACTGCTTCACATCCCCAGAGTGCAGGCGTGTGCCCTATTCTGGGCTGTCCATCTGTACAGACTCAGGGCTTTGCCTCTTCCTTGCAGTCCGTGTGGCTTCTGCATATTTGCCCATGCTGTTCTCCGCCCCAGGATCATTTCCCAGTCTCCACGATCATCCAATCCTACCCATCTTTCAAGGCTCAGCTCAAGGGTCCCCACCTCTAGGAAGCCTTCCTTTTTGGCCCACTTTAGCCACAAGGATCTCTCGCTCCCTCTTCTAACATTCATAGCACCTACTACCTATTCTGCACAGTTTGAAACTTACTCTGTCATTGTTGCCCGTTTTGTAGGTATGTCTCATTCTCTAGCTAGATTATATGCTCCTGAAGAAAAGAGGGGCTTACATGGGTTTTGTTTCTCTTCCACACCTAGAGCAGTGCCACTCATCCCCAGAGTCAGGGTCTCATAAATATTTATGAATCAATGAATAAATGATCAACTTAATCTGAATTTGAGACCAAGGTAGTTTGGAAAGGAGATTAGAAAGCAGCGCTTACATTGAAAGTTTCCTTTGCACTTTCATTCACTCCGAGCCCAAGGGAAGGTGAACAAGGCAATGGCTTCAGCTCTTGCTCACCTCTAGGTCCCAGGCAGACATTAAACTGAAGGACAGGCCTGCATGCCACCCACACTCAGGAAGGTAGAGGTGTGAGGACAGAGCTCAACTCAGGTGCTAAGTGGCGAGAGGAAGGAGGAGGGGCCTAGTTCACTTCTGAGGTGATTCTGACTAGAAAACTAAACCTTCCTTGAATAGAAATGTGACAGCGACTATTATTCCAAAAGCAGTAAATGAGAAGTAGGGGAAGAACAAGCTTTGGTTCCAGAAGAGTTTGAGGTGAGAGGCTGGTGGTGCTGGCTGTAGGAGGTTGACACCTCGTGACCTCAAATATTTCAGGTTGGGGATCTCAGCTCTCTAAGTCAAAGCCTGAGACATCAGCTCCCCCAGGAGTATCTGTCATTCCACTGACATTTTAATCAGAAATGACATTGCTGGTCCAGAGCACCTCTGTCCCACTAGGTCAGGCCACTTGGAGCCCCAGCCCCAGATACGGGTGCCTGGGTGAGCAAGGTGTGAGCCAACAAGCGAACACGGCAGGAAATGAGGGAAATAGCAAAAAAGCCTAAGGAAAAACCAAGAAGAAAATAAAACGAGCCTACTTCAACTCCTGAAGTGTTTTATTTAGCATCTTTTATATAATTCCTTCTGGTCTTCCACACCCTCCACCATGTATTTACCTAATTGAAGTCAGACTGTAGTTGTAGTTTCGTTTCCTGAATTTTCATTTTAAAATGTCTCAAGTCTTCAAAATGATTTAAAATCATAACTTTTTTTTTTGAGGGGTTCTGGGCAGTTCCTCTTGCTGAATATGGTTTTAATATTTTATGTTACACAGTAAACATTTTTGTACATATATATTTTTTTCTTACAGCTCCGGTAATTTCATTAGGGTAAATTTTAGCAATGGCTGTTTGTTCCTACACCCACCCCCACTAGACTTTAATGCAGCTTTTGTAGGTATGTAATTTTATGAAATTTTATCACATGCGTAGATATAAGTAACTATCAACACGAACTCTTTTGTGTTACCTCTTAATAGTCACATTCTTCTCCCAACTGTCTCACTTGGCAACTACTGATTTCTTCTCCATTCCTTGAAGTTTCACCTTGGGAATGGTATAGGAACAGAATCGTACAATGTGTAACCTTTTAAAACTGGCTTTTTTCACTCAGTGTGATGCCCCGGAGATTCATCTAAATTGCTGTATGTATAAATAGTTCCTTCCTTTTTCATTGCTGAGTAGTATTCCATTGCATGAATGGTCCCGAGTCTGTTTTCTATTCACTCATTGAAGGTTATTTGGCTTGTTTCCAGTTTTTTTCACCAGCTTTATTGAGATATAATTGCAAAATAGCCCTTTAAAGAACATTGTGTAAATTTAAGGTGTACAATGCCAATTGGTTGTTCTTTAAAAGGCTATTTTCATTAATAATTATGATATAGTAAGCTTACTAAAAATTGATCTTATGTTTCTTTTTGAATAAGAGTTGAGTAGGAAAAATTATGCAAAATGGCTGGAAGAAACCATCTATTTTACATACCTCATCTCCTTCAGGTCTGTTTTCCCCATTTAATGGGTGAGGAACCAGAGACTCAAAGGTCAAATAAGTTGCCTAAGGCTGAGACTTTCGAGCTACAGGTCTTCAGTTCACTAAGTGGGGAGAACTTTCTTATTCCACTCAGTGTCTAACACTGTCTAAAAAATGAGCCCAGTGTCCAGCAGCAAGGCGAGAAAAGCAAAACCAAAACCACTGGCAAATCCCTACTCTCTAGATCTCCAGATTCTCCTGCATTCTTTGTCTGGAACCTTCTCACAACATCTTCCTCAACACAATACGTTTTTCCACAATAACCCCAAAGGAGTTCAGAACAAGTCATCCAAAGATGTGTTCTGTGGTAGGCGGATCATTTTGTACTAAAGGCAACTTTAGCCTAGGACTCAAGAGAAACTTCTGCCCCTCCCTTAACTACATAGAAGAATTTGAATTAGGGGTCTTGCCCATAATAAGAGATTATCAGAAATAACCTCTTTAGACCTACCTATAGGGTAGGGCAACCAATTCTGTTTAATACACTTCTGCTGTTCCTGCAATGACCTTTTGAAGCCCCCAAGGCACCTTACCTCATTCCCAGCTCAGACTGTCTTATACCCATGTTCCCTTTCTGTCTCTGAACATCTCATGCCTGTGGGGTCTCTGACTCTCTCCTGTATGTGGGGTTCCCATACATATGTATGTATTAAATTTGTTTATTTTTTCTTGCTAATCAGGATCATGACCATTTGATTATTAGAACGGCCAAAAGAATCTTGAGAGTAGAGGAGAGTTTCTTCCACCCCACAACCCTTTCCTGTTCTAGGGGCTCGTTCTAGAGTAAACCCTTCCTGACAAGTGATCTCACCTGTGAGGTTATCGCAAACCCCGGGGACACTACCAGGAAGCTTCCAGCCCAAACTAATCTCATCAGCTGTGTATCCGCCCTCGTCAGCCTTAATTACCAACCGAGGACCACTGAGTAGGCTCTGCCTACTCAGGAGTGGGAGTGGAATCGACAAGCGTGTGATCTGCTCTGTGGAGTCATCTGCCCTGTTTCTCCTTGAATTGGCTGTATCTGCGCACCAGCCCTGACCCCAACACATGTTACATAAGGATCCCAAGTGACATTTGAGCTTCCCTTTTCTTCCATTCCAGTGCGTCACAGGGCAACAGCACAGAGAGAAGAGTGTTACAAGGGAGAGTGGCCCCGGAGATGAGATGTTCCTCCCTCCTCGCCTCCACCACACCCGTTTTCCATCACCCCAGATTTTGACATGTGAGCTAGCTCTATGAGCTCTTTTGATTTTATTTGCCCTAGAAATCTCAGATCAATGGCCCAGAACTGAGACTTCCTGACCTAAAGATTGTGCTGAGGTGGGAAGGGGAGTTGGATGTGGGTTTGGAGACAGAGACTAAGTAGGAAGAGAAAAGAAAGAAGGCTCAGTGTCTGACAGATGAACTTAGTACACCTTCTAAGAAAGTTCTTCCTTCCAGTATAATGTCAGCTAATAAGCAGAGAAAGGGAAGTGGAATTAGAAAATTATCAATAGACACCAAACTCAGTAGATGAAAATTCGATGAGTAACAGAATATTTACTTTGTCTAAAAGTATCCCCCTATAAAATGTTTACTAATTACAAAGGAAAAATATTAACTTTACGGTAGAGAAACCAGGCCAACACCACATAAGCAAATGATGAAGTTAACCACCCCAGTAATGTGACAGACCAACTTCACGTGCCCCCTGACGTGATGAACTGAGAAGGAAAAACGTCACTTCTGAGGCGTTTCTGCCGGAAGTGTAAAACCTGAATCTAATCGCAAGGCAACACTGGACAAACCAAAATAATTGGCCTGCAATCTTCAAAAATGTCAGGGCCAAATAAGACAAGAAAAGCTGAGAAGAAAGATTCCTAATTAAAGACTAAGGAGACAAGTAAATGCAATGCATCATTAGACCGCTTCCAACCCTCCTCCCTCCCCAGCCCCCCAAAAGATAAAGGTAAAAAAAGCACTAAAGGACATTATCAGGACAAACTGACCAAACTTGAATATGGATTGTCAATTATGTAATAGATTTCTAGCAATGTTAAATTTCCTGATTTTGATAATTATGGTAGGTTATTTAAAAGAATATCCTTATTCTTAAGAGAAACACACTGAAATACTTAGGGGTAAAAAGGCTCAACGTCTCTAACTTTCTTTTTAAAAATTATATGTGTGTGTGTGTGGAGGAGAGAGAATGACAAAGCAAATATGCAAAAAAATGTAAATATTGGCTAAATTGTACATGGGAGTTACTTGCATTATTATTCTTGCAAGTTTGAATGTAAATTTGAAATCCTATCAAAATAAAAGTTATAAAGAAAGGGAAAAAAGCAATTGATGAATATATATGCTAATTTGTAAGAAGTGATGAGGTATAAGGGGTACAGCTATAGGATGTCCAGGGGCTTAATAATCCTTTTTGGATCTTAAATTGTTATACTGGATTTTTAGGGAAGTATGGGGAAGATTGATATATTTATGATAGTAAGTTTTGTCATATATGACCTTTTTTTAAAATCATTTTTTCTCTCTAAAAAAAGTAACTGCCTTCTAGGCAAGGGCACTTGCCTGGAAGTGAGGATCCCTGAGTGTATGATCTTGGGCAAATCAATTCACATCCTCTTGCCCTAGTTTTCTCATCATTTAATTCGAAGTAACGAATTCTGCATGCTCCCTCACGGGGCTGCTGCTGACTCAGAGACTGAAGAAAGGAGGAGCTTTGGGAAGTCTGCTCACTATGTGTCCTGAGAGGGAGTTTATAGGATTCATTTCCAAGGAGGTTTCTGTTTTACAAAAGACGCTGACCCCATTCCCTGACAGGAGCTGAGATGTGCATTGACTGCTCAGCACTCCCCATGATTCAGCCTAGGAAGTGAAGGTCTCCATGCTCAGAGAAGTGGGGTACTGTTGATTTCTTAAGATTAATTACCTAGGTCCAACGCACACCCTTCAATTTTGAGGGCTCAAATAAGTATTTGAAGTAACTCTAATGGTTTAAAGGATGGCAGAGGCGCTAGACTGGATGACTTTAAATAATGAAGGAGTTTCAATTTTTTAATTCAATTTCCAGGTGTGAATTTATAAAATATATTACCCTCTTAGCTGCTGGTGTCATGGGAGGGCTTAAAGAAACCCTGTGGTTGAATGATATCATGGGATCTTCCATGACTTGAAGAGTAATAATCCATCCATGTCCCAGTCCATGAAGGAGGCTTCTCCAGCATTCTTGTCTTGGTGGGGAAGACCTGACCAGCCTCGATTCAAAGGGCCCATCGATGGGGAGCTCACAGTCTATGCCAAGAAAACTTGTCCCACTTGGGACAGCTCCTTTGCTCCTTATCATTAGACTGGCAGGGGATCTGTGTGTGTGTGTGTGTGTGTGAGAGAGAGAAACCAGGTCCTAGGGCTGCAAGCCCCTGGCCGGAAATACACAGAGAGGACTAGGCTATATGCCCTTCTGCCAAGCCTACCTTCAGCTCTCAGTAAGAAGAGACAGACATGGAGAGTCAGATGGAAGCAGAGGGACAGGGCAGAGGGAAGAGAAGATGGGAAGGGACAAAATGATGGGGAGAGAGAGGAGTTTTGGAGAAAAGATGAGGCAGAAGTGGTGAGAGGGGAATGAGAGAAAGGAAGAGCAGGAGGACTGGGGAACCAGGAGTCCCTGCCGAGGATGCTCCCTTAAGGATGAGAAATATGCCAGGTGGACTGGCTGCCAATCCTCCCCTTCAGGGTGCCTTACCCCGTTCTTGTCGAAGGCTCGAAACATGCCCTCTACATACTGGGTAGCCTCCTCGTTGCCTGTGACCTTGAAGAAGCGCTTAAACTCGTGCATGAAGAGTGTGCCGCTGGGACACTCCACCACGAACTTCTTGTACCACTCCTGGAGCTCCGCCACATCCATCTCGCCGGCGCCTCCGCCTCCTCCCAGCTGAACTGTTGCCCCATCCTGGCCTCCAAGAATGTCAGGGAGCAAGGGTCTGTGCTTCCTCCGGGCTTCTGCTGATGGATTCCTTAAGTTGCGGTCCTTTTCCTCCCTTTCCTTTGCTCAGCCAGCCTCTTCACCATCTCCTGGACAACTGAACGTGACAGTTTAGGGGGCAGGCGACAAAGAGGGCGGAACCAGGCCAGCTAAGCGCCCTAAGATCATTAGAAGATTCCCTTGGGAGGTCTGACCTCCAGCCTGCTAAGCTCCCCCAGCCCGACCCCTCCCGTTTGTCTTGTCAACCACTCAACTAAGCTGCCTGGCAGAAGAGAGAGAAGGGGAAGAAACTGAGGTAGAAAGAGGGAGAGTGGCTGAAGACAAGTTGGAAAGACGGCTGAGACCCTCCCATCTCATACACACTCCCTGTTCCTTTAGTTGGGCACCACACTGCTCCAGAGAGGCCCATCTTGGAGGCACGGGAGACTAAAGTCCATAGAGGAAGCTGGGCCAACTTCTAGCCCATAAAATAGAATCTGCTGGGGATCTGGGGCTCACTTCTGCACCTGGTCTGGTGAGTAGTAGCAGAATCTATAATGTGAAGGGCTCTAGGTGAGCAGCTCTGTCCACGAGCTAACTTAGTCCCCAGCACAATGTCATTAGCTCTATTATAGACCACACCCTTGATTGATTCCTTAAGTTGAGTCTTGGAAGTTTCTCTTTACATTTTCTAAATTAAAGTACAAACACCCTTCACCCAGGATCTAGAGGCTTTTCCTACTTTCTCTCCAAAGTATGATATATGAGAAGGATCTGGGAGAATGGCTAAAATTATCTCTGAAGTCTCTCTTTTATTAAAGGTTCATGCAAATTTGTTTTTGCATCAATTCATGCTTGTTTTAATGTAGTAGAAAAATGACTCCTCCAAGAAATCAGAAAACTTGGAGCACTGATTTTTCTAGAAGATTTTAGGGGCAGTGGTTCCAATGAGTCTCTTAGTCTTAGGGGCAACACTGCCTGTCTCCCATTGGATGTTCATCCTGAATTGTCTTGTACATCTCCAGGCCTGATGCCCTCTCTCATGGCCTCTGACACCATACATCCCCAATCTCTCAAAGCTGCCATTCCTGAAGTAGGAATGCCACTCCCTCTTTCAAGTGCTGATGGATTTTTCTCCCATGTCCCACATCCCTCAGGGTCTGGAGAATAGGTCTAGTCTCTTCCTTGCTCTTAATTGTTTCCTTCACCTTTTCTCTTTTCTTCCTCAAAAATGCCAGTCCCTTCGAAACTGTGTCCGAAGCCACCCTCCATGTATTCATCTTTGTTGCCATTATTCACTGATGACTTCACCACGTGTCTCAAAGCATCAGCTCAGAGTCATCCACATCTAGGTGGAGAGTTGGATTCATCTCACATCCTGGCCTCAAATTCCCTTGCTCTCTAGAGAGCTTTTCTTCCATTCCACCTTGGCCTCCCATTCGCTTGTGGTCCCTGGGCCAGCAGCTGGAACATCTGGGAGTTTGTTAAAAATGCAAATTCTCAGGCCCCACCTCTCCCATTGAATCAGGAACTTTGGGGGTGGGCCCAGCAATTAGTGTTTTAACAAGTCCTCCAGTTCCTCCCAGTACACACAGAGTTTGAGAGCCATACCCTCGACCTTGATATCAGACATTTCTGTACTCCCTCTGACACATTCAAACATCACTGTCGCTTCTCCTTCCAGCTCACTTATTCGAACACCTGCACTCCAATAACTCATCAGCCTTATTGTGACGTGCAACTTGTTGATCTCGTATTTTAAAAAATATCTGTTACGTCACTCACATCCTCGCTTTCCTCTTTATCCTCCTCATCTGCGGCCCAGCTCTCTTGCCATTTCCTTGCCGTGACCTTGACCTTTGCACCCCTCTCTCTCTCTAACTACTCATTTGGCAAAACCTGACCCCTGGCTAAAGCTAACCACTAATTATGCATTAACACCTCACCTGCACCCAGGAGGCTGATCACGGCTGGAGAAAATCATAAAATCATGCTGGTTGCACTCAAGTCGGTCACACCAGAGGATCGTACTACATACTCTTCCCTGCTGACTTCAGTCTCCCGCTCCCCGAGATGACTATTCCACAACGCTTCCTGCCCTCAAACCCTCCGCTTACTCCTATGTTCAGCTGACCTTGTCTCATGTTTTACTTCACAAATAGATAACATTAGACAACCACCTCGCCTTCCCAGCATAGACACACTTTTCTGCCTCTGTACTCATGTACTGTGAGCTCTTCCAGGTTCAGTGGAAGCAATGTCCCTTTCTCTCTTCTCCATCTGTCAGCTTCTCCACTAATTTTCTAGAGTTCATCGCTCTGCCTATTCAAGTGTAGGATGCATTTCCTTCCTACAATTAATCATTCCTTTTCTCTTCTGCATCCTTGGTTTATCCTTCTCTAATGGATCATTCCCATCTGAAGACATGCTTTAATATCATCTTTATTAAAACCAAATAAAACAACAAAAATCCTGCCTTCCACATTCAGCGTCCCATTACGACTTTCACGGACCTATGTACTTTTACCTTCATAGGTCATAATAAAAATATGGAATAAATAAATATGGAATTTAAGGATTTAACATATTTTATCACTCATTGATATAAAGATTAATATAATTCAGTCTAGTCCAGATTGGATTAAACTCATTCTTCTGAATTTAAAAAAAATTAAAACACTTAAACTATTGTGGACTCTGGGCACTCTGAATCCCTGGATCCACTGGTCCTGCCCACATTCCCCTCAACCCAGAGTCCTAATTTTGGCTCCCCTTTTAACAAATCCCCCTGTGGCAGATTTATTTTCCAAAATGGCACAGAAGTAGATCTGATCTCACATTTCTCCCATCAAGGAGGGAGTCTATTTCTCCTTCTCTTCAACCTTGATGAGACTTTTTGACTACCTCACTGAAGAGAATGGGGAAAAGTGACATCATATAATTTCCAAGGCTAGGTTATCAAAGGCGATAGGGTTTCTGCCCATCTCTCTCTCAGGACTTGCCCTTGAACCCAGCCACCATGTTGTGAGGAATCCCAGAGCACATGGAGGGGTTCTGGCTGATGGACAGCCTCAACCACCAGACGTGTGGGTGAATGAATGGCTCCAGCCTCAGCCTTCCAGCCACCCCAGCTGATACCAAATGGAGGTGATGACGCCACAGAGCCCTGACTAAATTGCAGATTTGTGTGCAAAGTAAATGTCATTGTTTTCAGCCACTGAGTGTGAGACATTTTTTTAAGGTAGCACTAGTAACTGAACATTCTCAAACTGTTTTGTGTCTTCATCTTTCTTATTCTCACCTCAGCTTACTCCAGTTGGATGCTCATCCCTGTCACTGCATGAAAAAGACTTCTATAGTAGTCACCAATTACCTACATTTCTTATTTGACTTGCCAGCAGATTCATCATCATTCACCAAATGAATTCTTTCTCCAAATACTTTAGGTTTAAAGAACCCACATTCTCTGAGTTCACAACCTCACTGATTGTCCTCTTTGTTAGCACTTCCTCTTTTTTACCAAATCTCGACATGCTTGGGGGCTTCCCAGGCTCATCCTCAGTACTGTTCTCTTACCTACACTCTCCCTAGAAGAATTCATTCATTCTCTGACATTACAAACCATTTGTAGGCTGAGAGCTTCTAAATTTACATCTTCAGCCTGGACCTCTCTCCACAACTCAAGATTCATGAACCCAGGTATCCATTGGATATCTACACTTAGATTGTGAATTTAGCAAGGTCAAGACCAAACTACTCATTTCCTTCCCCAATCCCGTTTCAACCCTCCTCCATCTCTGTAATGGCATCATCATTTATCAAGTTGCTTAGGCCAAAAACTAGGAGTCATCCTCGAATTCTCTTTCACTTAGATCTCGTTTCATTCTATTAGTAAGTCAGTCCATCAGCTCTGCTTCGAAACTATATTTTGAATCCAATCACTTCTCATTACCTCCACTACTGCAACTCTAGTCCAGGCTACATCCTCTCATTTGGTCCACTGCAGCAGGTCCTAACCAGTCTTACTGACCCCTCTTGCCAACTCCGTCCTTACAGTCCATACTCAGCAGGCAGAAGTATATTCTAAAGCACAAATCAGATCCTATAACTCTCCTGCTCCAAACCTCCTGTGATTTCCCATTTACAATCAGAATAAGATCTACATGCCTTCCCACAGCCATGATGCATCACATGATCTAGCTGCTGCCTACTCGGTCTTGTTTCTCTGCCCTTGTCCACAGACACAGCAAGCTCATTGGGGCTTAGCATTGATTGTCCCACTACTTGCACCGCTCTGCCTCCAGGTCTTCACATGGCTGCCTCCTTCTTGACATTCCTCCCTCCTGAGAGAGAACTTCCCCAGCTTCGCCTCGAGTAGCTGCTCAAGTGATTCTGACATTATTCTATTTTCTTCATAGTGCTTAACTGCAGCTGGAACTCTTATTCTTTTTTTATGTCTTCCCCACTGAGTCTGAGATCCTTGAGCAGAGGGACTTCACCATATAAACTGCAGAATTCCTAGTGCCTAGAACTGTGTTTAGAACATACAAGGGACTCAAATACTTGTTGAATAACTTGTTGAGTAAACACAGTGCTAAATTAATGTGAGCTATTACGCCTTAATTTTATAAGACGACTCCCCTTGACTCCTTTGAGAGTGCGTGGATTAGCAGATATTTGTTGATGTGAAAAGATAATAAGGCTTTAGAACTGGAAGAGGCCCTGAAGACCATCTAGCCCAGTGATTTTCAACCTTTTCCCCATCTCATCATCCCTGAAGACAACATGCACCTAGCAGCTGCTGCGGCTCTGAACCAACAGCACCTCATCTAGCTTGGTGTGAAGATGGTGTCATCTGGGCCCACTCTTCATATCTATTGATATTTAAACAACATTGAGGAGTGATTAAATAATGTTACCTGTGCTCACGTTAAGAAAATATATAAATGAAATATAACTTGGGCCCCTAAGTGAGGAATCTAAAATCCAAATGGTTTTTCACGTGGGTCAACTGCTGATGACCTGCCCCATAAACACTGCTGAGGTGTTGAGGTATAAATATATTGTTTTAAAGAGGATTAGGACTCTATAGAGAGAAAGAATAGCTTGAAGTAATAATAGTAAGGATTTAAGGAGGGCAGGGCTGGGAATTGGGCAGGGATTTGCAAAGAGAACCCTGGGAATTGCAGGCAGTCAGCCATAAGCCTGGATGCAGGAATAAAGGTTTGAGCAACAAACCTTCATCTGCTAGATGGGCCTGGCTGAAACCCTATTGTAAATTAGGGACCACCAACCCCCAGGTCATGGACAGGTACTGGTCTGCAGCCTGTTAGGAAACAGGCCGCACAGCAGGAGGTGAGTGGCAGGCAAGCGATTGAAACTTCATCTATATTTGCAGCTGTAAACACAACAGTGTTCTTGTGATCCAGTAGGTCCCTCCTCGCTGAAGCCTGAACTCGCGCGTTGCCCCCTTAGACACTCAGGACCTTGAGACCACAGGGATTGCACTGTGTACTATACTGCTTGTCTTTATTCATACCACATTTATGTATTTTATTCCTCAGTTTTCCCCCACCCCCAGTAAATCTCTTTATTTTTAAGCTTTAGGGACATAAGCATATTTTACTAATGTGAAAGGGGAAATAAATCTGGATTTTAGGTTTCAACATTCTGCATTTAATATGTGGATATCTGAGTACCTCAGTCTTTAAAAATTAGGTTCTAGGGCTGTCCCTGTCACTAACCTGAACTCAGACACAACAGTTTTACCCTTCTTGTCTCAGCTTCATCTGTAATCTGAAAAGGTGATTGAGTGGGCAAGTTGTATCTTGGTTTTCTCCCCCGTAAAATGGGGATAATAGTAACTACTTATTGGGTTGTTTTAAACATTAACTAAGATAGTATTTGTAAATGACTGTGTGTAAATGTTTGGCATAATGTATGGTGGTGATTATAAGAAGCACGTTATGTTTTCTCGTCTAAATTAAACTTCACAGTTGCTCTAAGTACTGTCCTCATTTCGGAGATACTGAGGTCCTTTCCTGCTAGTTTTTAAATAGTACAGCACAAACATGTGGAATATCACTAAAATTGTACTGCCATCTAGTAATAACTATTGATAATTGAATGTCTTATCAAGTACTGTGAGGTGCTAAGTTATCTAATTTAATACTCCAAACTTAATAAGTAGGCATTATTTCCTACATTTTACTGAGTAAACTGAAGCTCTGATAGAGTTAAATACCTTGCCCAAATTTACTGCAGTTAGTGTGTTTGAACTCTTATTTGACTCATGACTGTCTTGACTCCGAAGTCCAAGTTTTCTGTACTCTGCTACTCATTAGTATTGTAGTAAAACTAGTTTAATAATATAATGTAGGAAAGGAGGAATGGTAGCTGACCAATAGAAATGTTAGGAAATCAGACTATTTGTTTAAAACAATTGCTTTATATATTTATTGTGGCATGTCTAAATGGCCAAAGGAACATATAATTCTCTTTGAAAGCACTGAAACTAGGCACTGAACAAATTTAATCTTTAGAGTCCTATCAATAATTTTAAACAGACCATAATATTTTATTTAATATGAAAAAATATATCTCAGATCAGAGATAGCAACAATGAACTCAGAGCTACATCTCAATAAAAAAAAATAATCTCACTCCTTACCTGCATCTTGTACATTCTGCCATCAGGTCCCCTTTTCTCTCAACACCTCCCAACCCCACCATGGACAGAAAGTGAGACTGGGGCATTAATTATAATTTTTAGAATATGCATTTTACTTGGGAACCCACCCCCCCCCCGAAAACAACTTTCTCAGCCTATCAGGATAAAGAAAATACCTTGTTTATGTCAATAGTAGGCTTCAAATATGCCAAATATTTTTGTCAAAGACGTATCACTAGTTTTTGTCATGTGTGTAGTTTATTTGCATATTTATCTTAAAACAAGATGTTAATATATAATTTCATGTGTTAAACTCAGTAATCTGTTTACAGGCTAATTTAGTCTGAAAACAACTGGAAGTGGATGCACACCTTTTTAAGGAACTTACAGGTAGAGTCACTGCAGCTGAGTATGCATAAATCATCCTCTTATAGTATAGTCATTAGTACTGTCTATAAAAAAAACACAACAAAGCTACATTTATTTTTAAAGAATTATTTCTTTTAAAGTAAAATGGGTCACAAATTGCCGCTTTGCTAGATATAATTACCATTATATCCCTCTTGTTTTATTGACTAATTCTTAATCTTGAGACTTCTAAGATAAGCACACTTTAGGCATTTGTGAATGACAGTCATAGCAGAGCTGCGAACAGAACGAGGTCATGGGGCACAAGGCTGTAATTCTTTTCATGTTAATGATGGTAATGTGAGTCTGACACACAGGCAGTATGCATTCAAACACCGACACCCGATAGCAGGTCAGGAAGAGAAGAGGAATTTCGGTTTAAATGGGGGAGTGTGGGACTGAGAAGTCATAACTACTCCAGAGATGTGAAGGAAACCACAAAGGACACAGACCTGATTCTTCTGTAAAAAGGTAACGAATCACTCCCTTGGGGTTGATACATCAATAGTTTCAGCCCATTGCAGTCTTGCTTCTTTCAAGGCTTTAACTACTATTTAATTTCATGGAAAAGTAGACATTTCCAAACAAAAAGGTTGCCATTAACCCAAAGAAAGAGACCTTCGTATCAGTGAGGAATTTAATAAGGAAAATATTTTCTGTCCTTTGCAGTTTTCAAAAGCCATTTTATCTATTCAATTTTTGGTATTTACTATGGTGCTGGGCACACAAAATAAAAGCCTGCTGAATGAATGAATCACAGGATGAGTGAAACAATATAGGTGGTAATTTCTTGAGAGCTCAAATTCCATTAGTGACCCTTTAAGGTAGCCCTGTAAGGATCTGGGCTTCAAGAAGAGTTCAGTGCATGCTACGAGTGTGCCTGATCTGCTGCAAAGTATATCCATTTTCAAGAATGTAATGCTTAAATGAGGTAAATTTGGAGATTATAACTCCCAATGAGTATACGCCAGCCTGCTCTAAGGTAAATACTGAAAACTTTAATTGCTCAGTGTTAATCGAATTAACTGAAGGTTCCTTCTAGGAACCTCAAAAGAAAAAAGTATGTGAGGAATATTTCAAACATTCACTTTCAGATGAATGATATAAATTAAAATCTGTATAATCAAATAATCAAACAATAGCAGAATAACAAAATACAAATTTACTCTTGATATATAGCAGTCAAAATGGTTAACTCGCATTTGTTAAAATCAGCTGAAATGATGACATATGTATAAAGAATAAAGTGGTTCTTTCATTATAGTCCATTGTATCATTAATGTTCCATTCCCTGCTTTCAACTGATCAGGACATGTGGACTCAACACAGCAGGTGGATGAACTGAAAACCGTCTCAACTGGAAGCGCTCTCCATTTCACTGTGCATGGCTGGCCCACCCTCATTTCAAAAGCCGGCATACGTGGTCTCCCTAAGACTTTATGACTTGCTGCCTTCTTTTTCTTCTGGCATTGTTTCCCAGATTGGCTTCTTGATGTGTTCTGGTAACCGTTCTAATTTTGTCTAAAAAGAAAAGAACAAAACTATAGTATAACATGGACTTAACTGAACTCTTTGGTCACAAATTGGATTTATCATTCTTGTTCCCTTAAATCCTCCTGACTCTTTTTCTCTTACCTTTTTCATCTTTTTGTAGGGTTTTGAAACAGAGAAGAAAACTTGATGGTATATAATTCTCACATATGTAATCTGCTTGGTTCTCAATGATGTCCTAGGACTGCCTGCCACCTAATGTAGTCCCCATGTCTAGACAACTAAGAGGGAGGGAGACTTCAGAGGCTGCTCAGGGAGGATGTGGCTGCAGTGACAGGATTCTGTTGACCTGTCATCAAAGCACAGGGAGATGGAGACCCCAACCACTGTGGCAATTCTGCTTCCAGGTTCGCCACAGGCCCTCCCCTCCACTCAGTGGGCCAGGACCAGACTGCAGTGTATCACAATACGGACTGTTGGGGAAGGACATCAAAAAGATGTGACCGCTGGTTTGACCTGCGAGCCGGACCCAGGCAATCGGAAACTCCTTATCCTTCTCCTGTGTTCTAAGATGTGTTATGCTTGCATTCTCTGCTTCCAGACGCTGCTCCAAGGATACAGCCTTGAGATACAAATGTGTTGAGACTATCTGGACTGGATACGTGACTGAGCCCAGTTAAGGCCTCTATATAAACTTTTAAGATGAGGCAGGTGGGTACAGAAATCTAGTCATCTTGCAGCTACACAAGACAAACCTGGTAAGTTCCCTTGCTTATTAAACCTACTGCTTACCATTCTGGAGTGGTCTGCCTCTTTCTTCAGTCTCTCTTTGCCTTGAGCATCCAGGGATGGTTTCAGATTACACTTGGAAAGCTCTGGAGAAGGTTGCGACCCAACACAGATCTCCCCGCAACAGAGGTAGAAATTAAAGTCATACCTTTGTAACTTCCATGGCAACTCCTTCAGGCAAGTTTCGTTGAATGTATTCCAAGTAGACATCTGCTGTACTTCCAGTTAGATGTTCTAACTAAAATTTTAAACATAACATTGGTTCATGCTATGCTGTTAAAACAAACTTTAAGTTTCTGTGGGAAATGGGTGGATAAAATTCTGGGTTTTTCCATTTAAGAGTGAGACTATGTTTTAATTATATTTGTACCCTCAATGTCTAGCACAGTGCTTCCAACATAAAATATGCACAAGTACTTGTTTTAATATTATTTATCAGTCATTTACTATGTGATGGAAATATTCTTGGTGGTTTAGATAAATATCTTATTTAATCCTCACTCTAACCTTATAAGAGAGGTACCATTATTATTCCCATTCTATAGATAAAAGAATTGAGGCACAGGACACATAGCTGGTAAGTGCCAGAACTTGGACCTGGTTTTCTGACTCCAGAATCCATTTTCTCTTTAACCATAAGGCTGTTGATCCTAGCGAAGGCACAAATGAGTAACAGGCAAAGGAAAACCTTAATGCTGCCATCATAGACATGTGAAATCCAGTTAGCATGTGAAAAGATCAGAACTGTGTGAAAACTTTAAATTTTTGAAATGTGAGCAAAAGTATTCCAATGCTATTTTATTGTATAAAAATTAGTCAACATAATCTGCATTACTGAGTTAAATGTGAACTATACTAAAGGATGGCTTTATTTGAGTTTGATTTTCCTATCTGATGCTTCCATAAACACAAAAAGACATCTATCTTCTCTACAACTATTAGGCATACATAGGCTGACTGAAAGGATGTCAACCCAGTCAATGTTAAAACAAAGTTATGATATTCTAGCATGAAATTTGGGCATTTCGAAAATGTCTGAAATAAACTTACTTCCAAACATCTGTAAAGTGTTCTCATTTCATACTGAACTCGGTGCTTCTTGAAAATATGCACAGATTTGAGAAGAGTAAATCGCTCTATTTTTCTTGGAGGTTCATGTCTGAAAATTAATGAGCAAAATAATATACTTAAACTAAGTGATGTTAAAATCTTAGTCACTGATATTAAAGCATGATTCCACAATTTTGTAGGTCAGGCTCATATTCAATTACAGGCATTAACTATCATTTACAGACTTCCATCTGTCAAGGCTGTCATTTATGCTATAAAAGCTGCCGTCATTAAGCTCAGGCCAAAATAAACACTTCAGACAGCAACACAAACACTTCCCACAGAGCCAAAATTGAGCTTTGGCATGAAGGCATGTGCGTGCACACACACCCCTCCCACTTTTATAGCCCTGAAGACCCTTACTGACCAAATATGACTGCGAAAGTAGCACCAGTGTGTTGGACATAGATGTAGTGTCTGCTGTGTTTTACTTATATGTAGGAAAATGTACAGATAAATCTATAATCACAAGACTATAGTCTTGTTATGGGAAACGTAGGTTCCTTCTGTTTTGTTAAAAGGCAAGACTGGCAAAGCCCCAAATGGGCCTTGTTCTACATCAGAAAGAGCAGGTGACAAGAAAAAGGAGGTAGTTATGGCTGACCCTATAGTGACTTCAGGCCCATATAAAGCTCATCTTGCTCAGGAGTGAAATTACTGGGTCACTACTATTTCTCAGAGTAGTTTTGAAACAAACCATGGAGAGTCCAGACACGAGGCTTCTTAGGTCTCCTGTCTATGCAATTCGTAGAGAAAGAATTGTCTTCATTTTCCTGGTTCACGCATTCTAGTATCTACACATTCTAGTAGACAGTAAGGGATGATCCTGCTTAGAATATGACAAACCTGCACTCAACATATCATGAGTTCTACCCCATTTTAAGAGTCAGACCTAGCTAGGATCAGCATCATTTTCCTGATAGCTCATGTTATAGCAGCTGACTGGTCAGATTAAGAAAGATGATACTTACACTTTAATAGAGATACCGAGTTCTTTAGCAGCAAGCATGGCAAAATATTCATAACTGTCCAATACGGCCTTATCATGGCCTTTTACTAAAACTGACAGGCGCTTATATAATGTGTCTGGTTCATCTGAAATGGTTATCTACAATTTTAAAATCAAAAAGAAAAGTTTCAGTCATGGTTCCTCTAATAGTCGCAACTAGAATTTTTTTTTTTTTTGCTTAAACAACAGAAATTTATTTTTCTCAAAGTCCTGGAGGCTGAAAGTCTGAGATAAAGGTGTTGGCAGGTTGGTTTTTTCTGAGGCCTCTCTTTGTTTATAGGTGGCCATCTTCCTCCTTTGTCCTCACATGGTTCTATCTTTTTGTGTGTCCAGATTTTCTCTTCTTATAAGGACACCAGTCATACTGGATTAGTGCCCACCCCTATGACCTTATTTAAACTTACTTCTTTAAAGACCCTATCTCCAAATATAGTCACATTCTGAGGTCCTAGGGGTTAGAATGACTTTGACACATGAATTTTGGGAAGGCAAATTCAGCCCATGACAGGCACATTGGTGATTCTTTAGACCTGGGGAAGAGCGCTTGCCCTGGGATTTCTCCTCACCTTTACCTTGGTCATTATTTTAAATAATATTTTTTATATTTCAATTATAGTTGATATACAATATTATATTAGTTTCAGTTGTGTAATAGTGATTAGACATCTATATATCTCACGAAGTGATCACCCCAATAAACCTAGTACCTATCTGACACCATACATAGTTATTACATTATTGACTATATTCTTTATGCTATCCTTTGTACCTCCATGACTATTTTGTAACTACCATGTTTTTTTTTAGAGGAGGCAACCTTCGGTTGACCTCACAGATTGCAAGGACCTTGTCAGCTTACAATCCGACTTTTTAAAATTTTTTTACGCCTACAGCACCTGGTCTTCCTAGGTGGTCTCCCAACCAAGTACTAAAAAGGCCCGACCCTGTTTAGCTTCCAAGATCAGATAGGATCGGGCTTGTTCTGGGTAGCATGGCCGTAGACTGTAACTACCATTTTGTACTCAATCCCTTCCCTCTTTTCACTTATCCTTCCAACCCCACCTCCCATCTGGTAACCCTCAAAATGTTCTCTATATCCATCTGTTTTTCATTTGTTTATTTTGTTTTTTAGATTCCACAAGTACATAAAATCATATGGCATTTGTCTTTTTCTAACTTACTGTACTCAGCACAATATCCTTGAAGTCCATCATGAAATATCTTTTTCCATCCCTTTTAGTCTGTGTGTGTACAACCAGAAAATTTAACATATTACCCTCAATTGAGAAACTTCAGTTTAGTAATAAATGGGGGAAAAAAATGCTAAGTAATATCTTAACACAGTTAGCTTAAGTATCTAAATACTATCACATTCAGATCTGTACAATTACCCTTAGAATCTATTAAAATACATTTTAAATCAAAAGAATTTCAAGGCAACCTACTAAATCACTAATGGAATCTTCTACCTTAATAGTTATTAAGCCCAAATTCACATTGGGCAAGGATTTTTGGGTCTGTTAACAAAAATAGCTGGATTGAGAATTAAACTCTGCTACTTCTAGCTGAATGACAAGAGGCAAGTCATATAATCTCATTGCACTTTAGTTTTCTTATACGTAAAACAGAATACTGATGCTACAGCTCACAGGATTTCTTTAGGGAACAAATAAAAAACAGATTCAAGTGCTTATAAATGATAAAACATTGTTATATAAAGGTGAACAACTCCTATTCATATTCTTTATTAGGTTTTATTCATGTGTGCCATTAATAGAAAAATTACTCATATCTAATTAAAATGTTCTGACACTGACTATACATATGTCTACCTCTTCCACCCTAATAGTTAAAATCTTAGAAATAATGGGTTTGACATCTGACTTTCTTCCAAGAGGTGAATTACCTTCACTTCATTCATCCATTAAATCAGTAATTTATATTATTAATTCAATGATTCAGGGTTAATTACTTTGCCCCTGAAAGTAGATCTACTTACTAACCAGGAAGCTAGACATTCCCTCTCAATTACCCTAAATAAGGTTGTAAGAATAACAGAATATACTGATATCCTACCTCCTAAGCTGGAGGACAAAGAAAAGGGGAATATAGCCCTTAGATGTGTTCTCAGTAGTTTCTATAAGGTTTTAAAGATATTTTGAATGTCACAAATATTAAAAATTAGGAGATTTCATGTAAAAATCTGAATTTTAGTTTAGCGTGTGGCTAGAGTAAGTAGCAGTTGTCTCATTTGTCAAGGGCACAGCCTGCTATTGCTCCAATCCTGTCACTTTTCCTTACAGGCCTGTCCCATGTAGGTATCTTAGTGGGAGACCCAGGCTGTATATGTAATGTCATGAAAATATATCCAGTATCTACTAAGCAAAGAAAATGAAACGGTAGTACATTATGTATAACACAATTCTATTTTAGTGTGCATGTGTATAGATATGATCATGTGCTGACAAATGTCTAGAAAGATTCACACCAAACTATTAAAGGGAGTTATTTTTAAAGGGTAGAACTGGAAAGATTTGGAATTTGTAAGGATTTTTAAAAATTACATATAACACAAAAACTGAGTTGATGGAATCATGGCTTTTACTTAAATGAAACAAGGTTACGGAGCTACTTCTGGTTTTCTTTACTTGTGCTAATGTTCTTTCTCACTATGAACAATAAAAGCACTGTCCAGGACCAGGCTCAATGTCTTAAAATGAAAACAAAGACTTGACGGCTATAAGAAAAATTTTTTCTAGAACATATCAAGTAGTCTGCATCATTAATCATGACAACTCTTCACATCATGTTGAGTTAAAAGCAAAAGACTGCTCGTTCCCACAGTTATGTGAGTTAAATAATTCATTCCCTTAGAACTTACCTTGATACCCTGAAGAGAATATGAGCACCCAGGGACATTAGCAAATACCCAACTCAGGCACACTGTTCATTTGCCGGTATTCCAGAACAAAATTTTTTTTTTAGTCATGAAGTATTTGGGGAACAACCTCAAATAAAATAATGAAGAAAATGTATTGCTAAAGCAGCTCCTTGTGCCAAGAAATAGAGAGTACATACCGTAGGTTTGGTCAAATCCTTGGGAACATCGACATGTAGGTTTGAAAACTGTACCCATTTCATATTGGTACTGCTGCGTGTGTGGGAAAAAAAGAAACCTAAGTAAAATAGCAGAAAAGCCCATTTTCTTTTTGAGTTTAACATATCCAATTATATACTTACAGAAGAAAACCACCATTTTTGGCTATACTGCTCTTAGAACTGTTTGCAGAAAAATTCCTTGAACCCTTAAAAAAAAAAGGAAACATATCAGAATTAAAGTCAATCCCCAAATCATTCATAGTTTCCATTAAAATCCAAAAGATGTACCACGCTTATTATAATGGCAGTATGTAGTGTCAGATCGGTGCTAAGTAATTAGGGGATCGCTTTATAAATTATATAAATGTCTAACCATTGTACTGTATATCTGAAAGTAATATAAAATAATAATTAAAAAATGAAAAAAATGTACAGTGCTTCAACCAAATGGCTATCTCATTATTTCAGATGTTGGAGTAACTAAAATGCCAAATTAGAGTTTATTTTATAAAAAGAGGACAATGGTAGAGTTGATAATCAAAAAGGACAAAATACTAGAGAATCTATATATTTTAAAGCTTAGAAGAACTTTTTTCAAAAAATCAGCTGACATTAAAATAACAGCTATAAATATTTGGACATCGAAGAAAAATGTAGCTTAATTTCCCCATTAATTTTTACGTAGTAAATGTTCTTCAATATAATACTTATTTTGCCTGAATATTTTTGAGTAATAAAAAAGTATCACAACTTATTAAGAGTTGGAACAAGAATTCTAAAGTACCCTTCTTTTGAAATTTTCATATATCTTCTCCAGCATATGTATTTCTTGCCTTGGCTGGGATAACTAGCTTATATGTAAATCGAAATATACACTAAAACTTACACCTATCTTACACCACATACTGTGGCTCATACTGCAATAATCTAGCTTTTCCAATTCTTTACTGTCAGCTCCCCCTGGTGGATCAAAACTTCTAGTTGTAAGAAACCTATGGTGTTGTACATAATTTGCCATCTGCTTTTCCATAACTTTCCTGAGATTTAAAAGCATAACTGGAGAAAGAGGATCCTTAACAATACTTTGAAGATGAGAATAACAGTTTAGCACAAATAAAGCTTAATTAAAACAACTGAGGGTCACCTAAGTATGTTTAAAAAGCCTATGCTTAGCTTACTGTCTTTCCTCTCTACCCAAGATGGAGGCAAACAAACTCTTCTTTTCTCCCTTGGATCAAGGGGTTAAACAAAAAGAAGAAAATCAGGCACAATACAAGGCAGGAAGAGGTAAGTGCCATTCTCCATACATAATCACAGAGAAAACTCTCTTCCCGCATTTATGCCAATGACCCCAACAATCCAGTTGTGCAAAAGGACCACGGGTCTAAAGAATAAGACACTTCCCAATCACATTCTTCTAGTATGAAACTCTGCTTTTAAAAGTTGTCACAATGCTGTTATATCTGTCTGGGTGTGACTTAGTAGTTTAAAATTTCAACCTCTAACACTATTTGACTTAAGAACAGTGGTTCTCAAAGTGTTGTCTGAGGACCTCTGGGGGTGGGGAGGGGCGGGCTGAAACACTTTAAAGGGACCTTGGAGTACGGAGGGGTTATTTGCAACGTTTCCATTTGCATTCTCTTACAAATATACAGTGAACTTTTCCAGAGGTTGCACGATGTGTGATATAGTAACAGATTGAATACAAAAGCAGACAAGAGAATCCAGCTGTCTTCTATTAGACATTGGAGGTTTGCAAAAAACGGAAAACATAACCACTCCTCACTAAATTTATTTTGGAAAACTTATTTTCCACAAAAATGTTGATTATGTTAACATGTAATGAGTTTATTAGTGTTATTTTAAGTGAATTAGCCTTTTTAAGATTCTCAGTTTTATTTTTTAATAAGCTAAACATCGATAGCTAAAACCCGACCAAAAAAAGTTCTTTGGAGTCCTCGACCATGTTTAGATTGTAAAGTGGTGACGAGGCCGAAAAACTTGAGAACCCCGGCTTAAGATTTTGCTTCTCCAAAAAACCGCGCAGAGGATAGTCAAATTGCTCCTCTGACTTCTGTGACTCTCATCTAAATCCCAGAGCCCTTGGATACGAAGTTATCTCAATTTAGTTCCGTGGGAAAAATCTAAACTCTCGCGCCAGCTCAGCCCCTAATTTTCGTGAAGCAAGCTTTCTGACTTCTCTGAGCTTCGGTTTATTTTGCTAATATGAAAGGAGGGATGTAGAACATATGATGTCCAACCTCTTTTTCAGCTCTGGCATTCCATGATTTTTCCTGTTCCTGTCTTTGCCCTAACTCATTAACTTACGTTTTATTTTATGAAATAATTCGACATAAAATCAGCCCCTTTCTTGCCACTTTCCGGCAAACAACGAGCCGAGGTGCAGAATACTATAGCAGAAGGCTCCTGTTGCGCAGAACGACGATTGACAGCCAAACTTAGTGGCAACTGCCCTCGTCGGCCCGCCTTCCTTCCCCAGTCTCCCGGTACCTGCCGCAGGAGCCCGCACACGGACCCGATGGCCGCTCGCACCGCCATTTTGCTGTACCGGTTTTCCAGGATCGCTTCCGGGGTCAGCGCGTCCTCAGATCATAGAGTTCTGCAAAAGGAGAGAGTATCTCTTCGTATCCGCCACAGGAACAACCATAGAGACGTGATTTTGTGCCCTTTTTTTTTTTTTTTTTTTTTTTTGAGAGTTGGACGGAGAATCCAGCTGTCTTCTCGTGGGTCGGCTATCAGCCTGATACTCAGTATTGATGAAGTTCTTTCATCCCGTATCTAGATAGTTACCAACTTCCAGAAACGAAAAGATTAAAAATTAAAAAAAAATCAACACTTTGTAGTATCTAACTAAAGTATTGTGCAAATGTAAAGTTTTTTTCCACCCCTCCCCACAGTAGATATTACTCACCCTATTTTGCAGGCAAGAGAACCAAGGAAGGGGTAGATGCTTTGCCCAGCATCTCACAAACTGATTAAAGATCTAGGGCCCAAACCCAATTTTCCTGCCCCTTAGACTGACCTCTGTTTACTAGAACTCAGTCCATGTGCAGGTGTGGCAGAGATCCCCAGTGCAGCCCTATACCAGAGTGTGGAAACACCACACTTTACCTCTGTGCAGTTCTGCTGTGCTCAGCTGTGCCTCACTTTGGCAGGCTGTCCAGTGCCCTTTTCAGAACTAGGTTCCTTCTCTGAACTGTGACCCTCAAAAGTGGCGGGTCTCTCTCAGCCAGTGGGGTTTTCCAACAGCTCTCCATCTCTCTTACTGCTTCTGGCATCAGTCCTTCTATATGGCAATTCTATGATAGCTCCTCAGTTGGCCTCTTTTCTCTTGAGTAACCTCAGCTGGGTGAGGGTTCTGCAGTCACAATGATGGTGACATTAAAGCTTTCGAATAACTTTCACCTATGTTAGCTAATCCGGCCCTCATAAAAAAAAAACAAAAACAAAAACATAAATTTTATTCTAATTTTATAGGTGAGGAAACTGAGGCTCGAAGATGAAATGGCTTATTCAAAGCCATACGGTTAGTTAGTTACAGCTGAACCAATAACCATATTCAAGATCCTAATTCAATGCCTTTCCACCTCTGCAGTGGGCTGGTGCTGACTCTGTGATCCACTGCAGTTCTATTTAAGACTCTTTAGGATTTGAGGATTAATGATCCTCACTTCCCCACCCTCCTGAAAGAAAAGGTGTTCATTATTTTTTTTTTAATTTTATTTATTTATTTTTAATGCCTACAGCACCTGGTATTCCTAGGTGGTCTCCCATCCAAGCACTAACCAGGTCCGACCCTGCTTAGCTTCCGAGATCAGACGAGACTGGGCACGTTCAGGGTGGCATGGCCGTAGACTTATTTTTTATTTTAAAAGACACTTGTGGCCTGGACTGCTCCTATAACTAAAAAAGTAGGCTTAAAGCACCCTTGAGAACTGAATGCCTTCTCCATTCCTGTGACCAAGCATGGTCTCTTCATTGATGAGCTCTCTCTGCTCATGAATAGTTTCTGCTCCCTCAGAACTGTGCCTTGCACATGGCCACTGCTCGCTGCCTGTGGCTCGCTAAGTTTCTCCATTCATATTCTCAAATGTGGGAATTTTATTTGGTTCCCTCATTTTCCTGGGCTAAGCTATGTCATGTGTCACCAAGTGGCCTACAGGCTTAATAGCTTGACATCAAATGGTGCCAACTCTGGTCCAATTAGTTGGGGGCAAGGCAGGAGGGAGTCATTGTGAGGGTTAAACCCAGATTTTGCCAATAGTGAGGCTGTGGACAAGGCTTTCTGGCACGGTGTGTGGGCAAGGACAGTTTTCTGAAGCTTGACCTGTCTATTATAGGTCTCTTCCCTATTACTTAAACTTTCAAACCTCTGACCTAAGGTAGATAAGCAGGAAGCTAAATGATTCTGGATAGTCGATGAAAATATATCTTGCTTTATAGCCAGGAAAAATACAAGTATGTGCGTCAAATATTTTTAAGTTATGTCATATTTTGATTGCATCAGTTGTTCTGTTTTATTTTTTATTTTTAAATTTTTTTTCAGTTGTTCTGTTTTAAAAGACAGCCCTTTTTTCTTTGTTGTGATGGTTTCATGGTTATATACTTATCTCCAAACTCATTATGTTGTATACAGTAAATATGTATAGCTTTTTAATGTCAATCATGTCTCCAGAAAGTGGTTAAAAATGACAATATTGCCAAAAAAAAAAAAAAATCACACAAGCAAAGGAAGCAATGACTCAAAAATGAGATCAGTATTGTATGTAACAATATATATGCTGGAATGCAAAACAAGTATGTATGGCTGTTCTGGCCTTTACAATTCAAACAGAAACATTAAACACTTCCCTTGGGCCAGTGGGATGAGGAAAGGACAGCCATTTTCAAGAAATCCTCTCATATAAATAATCAGCCCTTTGGCTCTTTTGTACAGAAATACATGTGATCCAAAGATCACTTGGGTTCACTTAGGGATATAGTATTCAATTTCTTAACCTGCCTTCCTAATTATGTTTTGCTTTTGTCAACATTAAAACTCATCCTCATTCCTAGAGCAAAACTCAGCTGGCTGACTATGGCCGAGGAGTCCGTGGAATTCAGAACCGACTTTAGGTAAATTTAGATTTTATTTACACACACACACACACACACACACACACACACACACACACCCCAAACCTGGAAGATTAGAGGTAATTAATTTAAAAAATAGTTGCTCATCACCTATTTTAAGTTGCTGTGTATTGTGTGGGTGATGGTGACTGCGTTCAGAATGTAACATGACCTTTGCTCTTCCCAATAGTGGAATTGGATCAGTTCCCAGGGCCCCATATGTTCTTTCAAAGTATTAAATTCCTTGGCAGAAAGGAATGATGTCACAGTCTTCTTTATACACTCAACTCCTCCATGTATAATAAAATATGGAATAGTGCCTGGTACATGGGGCTCACCAGTACTGAATGAATAACAATAGAAGAAAGTCTTCATATTGGACACTTGAGCCTCTTGAAGCAGAATTTAAATATATAACACTGGCTAAATGCACACTGCTTCGAGGAATAGCTGTTTTATTTTACATAGGACTAACATTGATAGCTAAAATTAAAGCAAAAACAAACAAAAAAAACCCCCCTCGACAAAAACCCTAGATCAAGGTCTTAACAGGTATGCCCCACTGATGGCGAATTCTGTATAAATCCAGAATTTCAGATTTTTCTTAGTTTGTTGTAAACACACTCTTCAGAACTTGGAAATCCAGTTAAGCAATGTGTGCAAACCAGGGTGGATTTCATTGTGAGATAGCTGTGTGAGTACGAGCTTCCCTAAGCCACAGCTGGACTGCTGTGGTTAGAGACCACCACCCTTTTGAGTGGTGTATTCACTGCTTGAGCAGAAATGTACATCCTGGCCTCCAGGGTGTAGTGAGGGCACCTTAATCAGCATTAAATCTGACTAGCAGGCCTCTAAATGAATCTACAGAAACCAATTAACAGGTAAATTAGCATTTATCCAGCATTGAGAAGTCATTTCAGCGACTAGAAATAAGGGATGTTTCAGCCAAATGAAACTCAAAAGAAAACATTTTATTTTCAGAGCAGCTGATGCAATATTGAATCAGGTTTTCACAAATGAATATGACAGTGTCTATTTGGTTACATCTCTATTTGAAGAACGCCTCTCTATAGGAACTGTAATAAATTTTTGAGGAAGCTAATGAGTGGAACCTTTTAAGTAAAATTCTCCTGGCTCTCTTTTTGAAAAAAGTATTGTGATAATTAAAAAAAAAAAAAAATTCTTATCACTCAGGGGGAAAACCAACCTAGAATGCCCCAGTTGTTTTTAAGGAATGCACCTTTTAAGGACAAGTCTATAAAACAGCTTTATTTATTTGTTACATATGATGTTTAAATATAACTTTGCTTTCAAGCTTCAAACTTTTTTTAAACCCCTGGTAAAATAAGACTTTTGGTTCGCCTTAACAAAAACTGACCGAGGAAGAAACATTTTTAGCAAAATGTATTATAAAATTCACTAGAAAATACTGTCCTCTTTTTGCCAAAATGTTACATAAAATCCTTATTAAAAATACACACATTACAAAAGAAAAATTATGAATATGCTATACATAGTGCTCTTGATATGGACCAAGGGACCTGCATTCCGGGGAAAATACAGTTAAGCACACTAGATATTACGATGTCAACTTATAATAGTGCAAACCTGAATAAATTACATCCTAAAATGGAAGGCATGCAAGTCATTTGCTGAGAATAGAACATAACGAAGCCAGAACAGGAAGCAATCGCAACCACTACTTAAAAATGTTTTCATTTTTATTACATTAATTTTTTTCAAAAATACTTTTCTTTACAATAGAACTCCTAGAAAATATTTACAACCTTCCTCTAATAAAATATAACAGCAGTTAAATATATTTGAAAATAAGATGGGTTTTTCCATAAAATATATCTGTTAACTTTTTATATACAAGCTTTCTCAAAGAAATCTAAATTCACTAATGAAAAACCATCTGATAGTAAACAGTAACCATGTTGAAGACATTGACTTTTAGGAAGAAAAGTTCTCTGGGATGGGGAGGGGTGGGGGAAGCTAAAACACAACACATACATGCAAGCAGAATCATTTCAGAAAAGAAATAAGTACAATGTTTTACTATGAAGTCAATTCTTTTAAGTTAATATTGTCAAGAAATACTAATTCAGGAATTTGAACTGTCTCGTTAAGGAGGAGTTCTTTGGTTATTTCAAGTCAGAAACGCTTACACTGTACTGCATGGAAAATCAAAATTAAATTGTGCATTATATTTTTGCCTTGGCAACTCAGTTTATTTTTAATGTTTAAAACTGGAATGGCTGGGCAAGTCTCCAAATGGAATGAATACATTTGCTTTACAAACATTTTTCTGGGTGTTTGCTCCTTTGATAGATAAGCTTTCACAGACCCAATAGAACCTTTCCAGAATCACTCTCAGACATCCGCCAGCAGAAGGAAGTAGTCACTGGAACAGATGCGATTGGCCAATATTAACGTTGGAATGGTTCTGGAATAGTTCTGCCACATTGATACACACCGCCCAGGCAGTTCTGAACTCAAAACATATGAGAATAACCTGTCTGAAATGGCAGCAAAAACCCTTTTTTCCCTCAAAGAAAAGATGAAGGGAGCCTCCAAGACTTCTTTTCTGAAAACAGAGTGATAGAAATGAAAAGAACCTTTGTATTTATCTTCTGCCCAAGGCTTTCCTGAGATTCAGAGAGTACTGCCTATGTGGGGCCGCGGTGGGCCACGAGTATGTGCTAAACGCTTTTGCAGAATCAAACCTAAAAAGGATGCTCGGGTCTTATCCTCATGTTTCCGCTGACATTTTCTCTAATGTCAAACTATTAATGTGCCATAGTGAAGTGGCCCGGCACCTACATGAGCTAGGGAAACAGCTTACTTGGGGCAGGCGAGGCCTGAAAGCCCCCTCTCCGGAAGTCACACAGCATTAAACCTGTGGGCCACCGGCAGGGTCCTCTATGCTGGGGCCTCTTCGCAGTCTGAAGGCACACACTCCTTTGCCCTAACAGTGGGACAGGTCAGTCTGACTCAGCTCAAAAGCCTGAGCGAAATGCCACATTTGAAGGATTACAGGTTTATTTTACCTTCAAGTACAAACAGCAACCCTGATGACAGGGACAGGAGGAGGCAGAGTTATGTAGCTTGGAGAATTCTAGAAGTGCTTTGGTAAATGACTTAATGAATACATTCATTGTTTGAATGCAAACATTGTAGATAAAGTGGTATCCAAAACCATTTTTGTTGGCTTTTAATGCTATTTCCTTTGTATTTGCTATCAAATTGGTTAGAAAACCCTTTTCTCATAGCGTCAAGGTAAACTTTGGTCCAACATAGATGAATTACAGCAAAATCCCAAGCGAATGAGGCTTCACAGTACTTTTAAATGGCACGGAGTCATTTCAGAACTCCACTATTAACATGTTGCAAAAAACAACAACGGGCTCTTCCAGTCTAGTTTTTGGGCAAAAGAACAGTTCTTGGCATTCCCGGTATTTCAATGTGTGCCTCTCAACCACTCTCCCCAACCCACCCCCTAAAAACAGCCCTGGAAACCTAATAGCTGAGGTTATTTTCCTCCACATAGGCCCCCAGTGGACTCACACTGAAAGACAGGTCTGCCAACCCATGATGGAGCCAACCAGCCCCCAGGGAACATGGAAGAGGATGCAGCACTTGCTCTATGAACAGGTCTTTAGTAAATCACTGTCAAGGAGTGCAAGTCTGAAATTATACAGTACTTGGTTCCTAGAAATGGGCCAACGAGTGACAGGCAAGGCAGGGAATAAAACTTGTTTTCTCATTTGCTCAACTCTTCCAACGACGTGTGTGCTAGAGGAAAGCGCGGCACATGAGGGCTTACTTTGCTTTCTGGAAAGCTACCCGCTAGCATAGTCTCCTGGCAAAGATGCCAAGTTCACTGCAAACTACAGAATGAGGTCAGAACAGAACGAAAATAACTCTTGGCGGGAAAGGATGGCCCAAGGCCCCAGCAAGAAGAGGGGAGCCTGCTTCTTACACACACACACCCCGACACCCACTCCCCCACACACACACATTTTTTTTTCTCTCTCACTGCAAGCTTTGGGATAAAAGGCAACCAGGATGGTTGACATCCGAAAGCAAAAGAACACGAAAGTCAGGTTCATTTCCTGCCAGGAATGAGTTCATGGGAATGTAGCCCAGATGAAACACCTCTTAACAGAGTTGTGCCAATTATTTATTCCCTTCAACCACTCACAAAAGCAATTTTTTTTTAAATAAAAGAAAAAGAAACTGGATTTTTTTTTCTAAACCTGAAAAAACAACTTTTTAAACAGGTAGTTTAAAATGGTTACAAAACAAGCAGGCAGTCCAGGTTTCCTGATTAATGAAGATGGAGGCCATGAGTTTTCATTGTCTCTAAGTGACAAACGGCTTTATAGTTCTGTGTCACCCTGAAGCAAAACTGAATCTTGATCATCCAAGAGGAGATCGGTGTCCACGACCTCAGCTTCTTCCATGACGCCGCCTAACTGCTGGACAACGTCGTCATCGAGGATGTCCACATCCTTGATGGGTTTGATCAGACTCAGCTGGTCCAGGGGCAGCAGCCCAGGTGCCCCCACTGGCCCCGTAGTCCTCTCGATCGTGGCTGCCATTTCAGCTGCGAAAGCCGCCTTCTGAGCCTTTTGCCTCTGCTGTTCCTCCTGCTGCCTGTGAGTTTTCATGTGTGCATTTCGGCTTTTGATCTTGAAGAAGACTCTAAAAATGAAGGAAAAGCAGCGTGTGAAATTTAGAAGTAGATCTGAGTTCTTGGAAATTCTGGTGTCCTACAGGGAATAGGGGGAGGGGAGGAGGTGCGTGGTCTGACATACTGTTTGGGGTGGCTTAGACAGAGTCCTAGCTCCTTAGTTGCTAGGACCTCCTCCTCCAGTAACCTATCACTTCTCTCTCCTCTCCAAGTATTATAAGAAAAGGGGTTGGGATAGAAACACATTTACAGTGTGTCAGGCTTCCTTCCTGTGGCAATGGAGGAAAAATTCTCAAAGGCCTTCCTGTCCATCTGTGGTCTGGAACACATGCCCTTTCTCTTCTTGCAGCTTCCTGCTTTCTCTCTCTATCACTAACCAAGTCCTCTCTACCAATCTGAGAATCCCCGACCCATGCTGCCAAGCTCTGATAGTTCCCATCATCCCCCTCTGGCCCGTGTCCCTATTCTCTGGCAGTCAGAATTCTTTAGGATCTGAACACACCTTCCTCTACTCTCTCCTACTGAACCGCTGTCCTCCACTTCAGTTCAAGTGCTCTTCTCAAGGTCACCAGTAACTCTGTTTGGCCAAATCCAATGGCCCCTCTTCTGTCTTTAGTGTACTTGACTTCTGAGCTGCATTCCCCATTCCTTTGTACCTGAGACCCCTTTTTGTTGGTCATCCTATTATCATTTCCTACTGTTTGCTTTAGAACAAAACAGTGGTTCTCAGCTGGGGGTGATTTTGCCTCCCAGGGAACATCTGGCAATGTCTGGTAACATTTTTGATCGTCAAAACTGGGCAGAGGCCAGGGATGCTGCTAAACATTCTATAATACTGGAGGAAGCCCTTCTTCCCCTCAAAAGAATTATCAGGCCCAAAATATCAGTGCTGAGGTTGGGAAACCCTGGGATAAGTGATCTGCAAACTATGGTCAATGGGCCAAATTCAGCCCATTGCCTGTCTTTGTAAATAAAGTTATCGGAACACAGCCACATCTATTTGTTTATGTACTGTCTATGATTGCTTTTATAATACAATGGCAGAGATGAGTAGTTGTGACAAAGACAGTATGATCTGCATACTAAAATAGTCTCCCTGGACCTTTTTCAGAAGTTTGCCCAGATATGACACTGAATTTTTTGAAGAGAGAGTGGCATAAATACTCTATTTTAGGGGTCCCCAACCCCCAGGTCATGGACTAGCACCAATCTGTGGCCTGTTAGGAACAGCAGGAGGCGAGCAGCAGGAGAGCGATTGAGGGTTCATCTGTACTTGCAGCCACTCCCCAGCACTAGCATCACCGCCTCAGCTCCACTTCAGATCATCAGGCATTGCATTCTCATAGGAGCACTGGTCCCTGGTGCCAAAAAGGTTGGGGACCACTGCTCTCTATTCACTCCTGAGCTCATTAAGGAAAAAAATTTGCTTTCTAAGAACAAAGTCAAACAGTTGATGAATCACAACTGGATATACTAAAAACTGAATTTCAGCAGCTATAAGAGGCATTCTGCAAACATTTACCTAATGTTATTCCTAGTCTGCAAAACCACAGAAAATATTTCTATTTTCCATAAAATCTTAACAGGAGTTATGGTAAAAAAAAAAAAAAATCCCAAGCAACATAAAAACAAGACAAGAAAAACATTTAATGGATGTCAATGAAAGAGCCAGAAAGCTTGAAATACTTTTTTCATATTAATTTTTGTTAAAATGTCCTTTGTCTCCACCTGGTGGAATAAGAAGTTGCAGCCTGTTTGAGCAGAGTGAGTGGAAGGTGCTGCCACCTCTTAGAGGAAACTGGAAAGATCTGGATTGTTCCCCACCCCCCACTCCTGCCCCATTACCCCAAAGTGGGAGTTAACAGGAGTCAGTGTGAGGAAGTTTCATTATTTCAAGTATATAAGCCTAATGATCAATCCAGGGGGGCAGTTCTTCCATGGTGACATAAAAATGTTATCAGATATCACATCCTGGCTCTGAAGGACATCAGAACGGAGAGGGGACTGACACTTAAATCCATCTCCCTCATCTTTGCACTTCAGAGAGGGAAGAGAGCCGCTAGTTCCAATTCACATTGGCAAGTGTCACCTAATTGAGTTAGATTTATTCAGAGGCTAAGAGCATGGGCCCAGGGCCAGACCACATGGTGTGAATCCCCACTCAGCTGTGCACTGTGACAAGCAGCTTAATCTTTCTGTGTCTCAGTTTCTCTGCTTGTAAAAAAGCAGCTACTAAAAGTATCTATTTTATAAGGCTATTGTAAAGATTAAATTAACCAATATATGTAAAAATCCTTTAAAAGAGTGCCAGGCACATAGTGAGTACCTGATAAATAAATGGCAGCTACTGTTAAGTTGCCTGTAATATACTGTGAAAATGCATATTACAAGTAGAGATCCCAGTTGGCCTCATTCATACAACTAGGGATGTTTTCTTGGTAGAGTCAACAGCTACCTGGACAGCATCTCTCCAGGTAACATTTCTCTTCTTGTTTGAGGCACTGGAGATAGTGGCAAGAGGAACACGGCAAGGGTCTTAAAGGGTGTCACTGATGACAGTGTTATACCCCTCGAGTCAGGGCAGACTCATTGAGAAGTAAACTGGAATTCTATACAAGATGCTATGGGAGGGAATCATGTGCATCTTACCATCACTGATATTTTCTACCTAAAGTAAATAAACAAACAATGCAAACCAACGGGATGGAGCAGCGGTCAGGAGTCCAGGCTCTGCATCTGAACACAGCTGGGTTCAAATATCAGCTCTGCTCTTACTGCTGGTGTGACCTGGGGCAAGTCATTTTACCTAACTTTCAAACCTTATTTGTAAAACAAAGATAAAAACAGTATCTGCATAACACAAAGTTTCTGTGTTAGGATTAAATTACCTCATGCACATAAAGTAGATAACAAAATAAGTGCTCAGTAGATGTTAGCTATTATTATTATTACCCACTGTCAGTTTCTCTCACTTAATTGTTGTTTTAAATTACACTTAAAAGGGCAGAGATGACAAATAGTTTTCATCTCATGAGTCAACTCTGATCAATTGGTTGGGCCAGCTTGAAGCATTATGATGGAAAGGATTTGAAGTCTTGTCTTAATGTGGTAGCAAAGAGTGCAGCGATTGATTAGTGATGTCTGTCCTGGGCACAGGAATGAGCAGTATTGGTATGGAAGCTGTCTCTGCTACAGAGAGTTCCTGATTAGATGTCTTAGAGCCATTCTCAAACTCAGCAGGGATGCAAAGAGAGAAGCAGTAAATATGGTCTGGGTGTGAAAGGAAGAAGTGCGAATCAGTCTCATCTACCATATTTGGAAAAGAGTGAAGTTTTGTCACTAGAGGTTTACTCTCTGAAGATGTCCATCCTTATTAGGCTTTAAGACACTCATTCTGAGTCAGAGACAAGGTCTACCCACCCAGAGGCACCATGCAGACCCCACGAATGGTATAAGCAAGAATCTGGAGAGTCTGGGTTCTCTTTCTAGCTGAAGAATCCTCAGACCATCTTAGCCTGGCCCCCAACAGAGTGATTATCCATCACAAACTTAGATTCAGTCCTTGGTCCAGTTCCACCTACTTGCCACACTCCTTGCAGGGGAAGATGGTGGTGGGGTCTGTCTCGCCACTGGTGGTGCTATGAGAGGGCGAGCTCTTCACTGAGCAGTACCCGCTCTGGGCACTGCCAGGCTTCTGCTTCCCAGAGGGGACAGCACCCCGAGCTTTGGTCACCTGGTTGGTGCCACCATGGATGCGGGCGTGGCCGTTCAGTGCCTGTCGAGAGCTGAACACCTGGGGAAGAAAGGGAGTGACATGACATCTACAGTCCTGAAAAGGAAATTAGGGTTATTAGTTACTCAATGGTAAAACACGTGATACTTGAAACAGTGTCTAATGACAGGGTGCAAGGGTTTTACATAAGCAAACTTTGGGCACGTGCTAAAGAAAGTAGAGAGATCAAACAGCACAATCACAAATGCTGTGCCAACAAAATACCCCATCGTTGTTATAACCAGAAGACGAGAGGTGATGCGGCACAGTGTGAAGGCCAAAGCTGTACGTCAGGAGACTAGGGGGCTAGATCCAGCACCTCTGTCTAACAGGGAGGCTCTTGGGCCATTCTCCCTCCATCCACATTATTTTTTTTCCATCTGTAAAATGAGTTGGGTTGGACCAGCTTTCAAACTTCTTTTAAGCAGGAAACTACTTTTTCTTTTTTTGCCCTTTCCTTCTTTCTTCACTTTTCTTTTTTCTTCAGCAAATCAGGTCTTACTCAAAAGCTCAAAGTTTAAAGCAGAGGCGCTCTGCCTGAAAGAGAGATAGCACCCCAGAATTGAGCCTATTTGTTCAGCTTCCCCTCTCCCCAGGAAGCCCTAGAACCCCAAGGAACACAATTTGAAAAACCATCAGCAGCTTTGACACATTCTATATCCAAACCCCAATCAGGTGCCCATTATTGAAGCAATGTTTCAGACCCCCCCAATTTTATTATAGGATGATAAAAAAGGGAAGGATCTTGACATTTTTTGAAGCTTACCATAAAGCAGGATTTCCCAACCTCAATACTACTGACATTTGGGGTTGGGTAACTCTTGAGGGTGGGGGGACTGTTGTGCAGGATGTTTAGCAGCATCCCTGGCTTCTACCCACCAGATGCTATCCACCTCTTCAGTTGTGACAAAAATATCTCTGGACAATGCCAAACATTCAGGGGGAACAAAATCATTCTCAGTTGAGAACCACTGTTGTAAAGGGATATAATCAACATCCCTGAATTCCAAGAGCCCCAACTCCTGCTTGTTAAATGCATCAGCTAATGGGAGTACCCCCTGAGCTGCCCAGCTGTTAAGTGGTTACTCTGTTAAGTTCATGAGCTCCGTTTATGGTCTTACAGAGAAAAAAATCTATTGCTAATTTAGCAACCCAAACATCCATGGTTAGGCAAGGATTAAAACTAACAGGCTTTTTTTCCCTGTGATTTTAAAGTTATTAAAAAAGTATCCATCTTGCTGAGTCCTTCTGATTGGGAAATGTAAAAGATAAGGTCTCACTCAGTAAAGAATTTACTGTACATCAACACTAAGAGTTGAGGAAGCATCCAACTTCTAAACAAATTCACCAAGAAGTACTGTCACTTAAAGTCACATTTTAATTATCCCCAAACGGAAGCAGTCTATACAAAATGGCAATGATGGAGTGAAGCGTCCAGATCATCAAACATCAAAGACAGAAACAAACTAGCAATTTCTTAAGTTCTTTTCAAAGCTAGTGCAAAATGTCTATATATATTTTTTAACCTTTTCATTTTTTGTTAAATGTAAATCAAGTGAATTTCTGCTTTAGGTTCTAAATATTGTAAAGACTATTACTTTCTTCATCTAAGTGACAGACTCACTGAGCAGCATTCAATACACTCTGGAAAACAGCATTGTTCTATATAATGTATAAGCAAAGATAAGTGCTCACTTGAGGAAAACAGGGCTTCTTGTGAAAACAGCAAAATTCTTACTCTTCAAGTAATCACTCTAGAACTTGCCTGTACGGGTGTGCCTGGTTTTAAGAAACCTGATTTGGGAAATCTCAATAACGCAGGCTAGTGGGGAGCCTGTGAGGGACTGAGAGTCCAAAGTAAACAACTATTAAAAAATATCCCTTAAAATATACAGGGAGCTTTAGACGAGGCCAGTACAGATTCTGAAAGGCCTTCCTTTAGTGCTCAGAATAATCAAATGGTGAATTGGTTTTATTTTAGCTAAATGATGCTTCTAACATATTTAAAAAATACTAAGCTACGTAATTAGACAGACTCCTTAGTACATCTTTTTTGTTTCCCCCAAAGAATACAAAAATAAAGTTTAGCTAAATCTTTATAATTATGTTACAAAAGGACAATCCTCTGTGGGCTCTCCCAGTGCATTTAAATGCAACAGGGCATAACCTGGGTTGACACCCAGCCCAGAGGAGTGGAGAGGCGCCAAGAAATGGAGAGTGTAAGTTCTGGAGGCCAAAGCTCCCTGCAGAGCCATGAGCACCGGCACGAAAGGGCACCGACTCGCAGCTTCCCAGGGCGGGGTCCTACTTTGTACCCTCTGAGCACGCAGCACAGTGCTCGACAAAGAACACACCCTCTAGAAATACCTGCTGGCCGAATGAGTAAGTAAATATAATGGGATGAAAGAAAGACCACCACAACGACATGGAATTCTCTCTGCCAAACTGTCACTGCAGAAAAGCGCACCCTTTCTAAAATGCATCGTCTCTTAAAAAGCCAGGCACAGCCGTACATCTGGCCCTTCCTAGTCCCAGATCCCCGAAGGACGGAGGACACAGAGACACTTACAGCCCCACAGTTGGGCATTTCACAGATGAAGGAGCCCGAGGGCTGGCTGAGGGCCTGCAGGGGTGGCCCCTCTGTGGGAGCCAGGACTGGGCCTGGCTGTGGCTCTGGGGACTTCGGTACTTCACTCTCTTCTTCTCTTGTGGATTTCCTATCTTCTTCCGGGTCCTCCTCCTCCTCCTCTAACTCTTCTTCTTCTTCACTCGTCTAGTGTCAAGGCAATAAAAGCAGAAAGGGGAAAGTCCCCAGATGGCAGTTTTAGTGATGAAAAGAACCTACAGGCCAGGATACGGTCTCTACTCGGTTGGTCATTGGATGCTTGAAATTTTGAGGTCAAGGAAGTCCCCCTGACCCACTTTGGGTCTCATTATTTATATAAAAATATTTCAAGGCAGGGAGGAGAGGTTTCTGTATGTAGAGTTTCTCCACCTTGTCTCCCCCCGTGTACCCTGAAACTGACTAAAACCCAGGCAGGCTGCCCCACTTGAGTCTGTCTCCCCAGGGCAATAATGAGGGCTTTCGAGCAATAACAATACGGTGGAACCCTTTAAAGAGAGACTATAGACCTATCATGATTTGTCTTATAGGCCTTATATAACACATTTCCATGCGAGATGCCCAAGATGGTGATTTGGCCTGTGGAAAGTGCATGACACATAGCGTTTTGATGCGCTCCTGTGCTCTGTTCTTGTCAGAAAAGAGAATCAAAGAGTTTGAAAAAGGGAGAAAATGGAAGGGGATATTCCCTTTTATTTATCATGTGCTTTTTTCCCACTCTGGTCTCTGATCATGGGCTTGGAGAAATGCCTTCCAGGGACATTCTATAAAAAACAAGAAAAATATTTTCTATGAATAATTATCCTCTATGCTACGGTGTCCTCTCGCTCTAGTTTAGAATTGCAACCAGGTGCAGAATTAAGCAGAAAGTTCCCGCCTTCCTCAAGGTTAACAAGATAGTTTAATGGAGTAGCTTGGAGTAGATATCCAGGGTGAACCGGGATAGAGGGCAGAGACCTAGGAGGCCCTCATTCTACCTCTTGTTTAACTAACACCTTCCTCTGCTCTTTCTGTCTTCCCTGGGGGAGAGGGGGAGATAGAGGCGGAGAGGGATGCTGGCTCCTCCAGGCCCAGAAAGGACTGAGTACTTCTATGTTACATCAACCTCATTTCGGCCTCTATTTTACAACATTTTACAGTTTATAAAGTGCTTTGTCACTGAATAGGCTGTGAACAGTCCTCCCATTTTACAAATGAGGAAAAGAAAGGTATGCCCAGATGCCTCTAACCCCAAAGGGTCCTTTGTCTCTGCCAAGCTCTCACTGCATACCCACTGCTTAGAGCACATGGGCTCAGTTTACCCCAGACAGTGATGTAACTCTAGGTGAGCCTATGATTCTTAGAACCCAGAAGCAAGAATTTCCGGGAAGAATTATGATTTCTGAGAGTAGTGGTACCCTGGGATCTAGAACCACAAGCTGCTTCTCTCCAATCTAGGTTGGGGAAGGGGAAGAAAGGCAATGCCAGTAAATATGGGGCATGTAGCACCCTCCTCGCTGGTTCAGTAGTGTCTGTATTTAATACCATATCTGTATATTTGAGATGATGCAGAAACAGGGAGTATTTATGAAATGGCCCCAGTTTCCAGTGAGTTAATTAGGATTAATTAGTAATATTTACATTTGCTGAAAGACTTCAAGTGAATACAGATGTAGGCTTAATACATTTAGAGAGTGATTTATGATATAAGCTGTAGGTTTCTTATGAATATATTAACATACAGGTCAATTTCACTTAAATAGCCTTATTCCTATATAAATCCACCATCTTCCAATCTCAAAGTGTTTCAGGTAAAACCACGTTGTGTCTAACTCCAAGAATTCACTCCATTCCTTTATAGAACTGAAACTTTGTGGTCTCAGGTATCTCTGTATTAAGCAGACCAGGACCCATAGCCTGGCATTTAAAATAAACTACATAATAACTTTAAATGACAATGGCATTATTTCATGGTACTTGTTATAATTACAATTTTCTCACAATGCCATTTTTTTTTTTTTTTTGGCTTAGAACTTTTAGAAGAAATATTCCATATAGCCACAAAATTACAGATTCAATTATACTGTACTGTGATTATACATGGTTCAGGAATTTAGATGGGTTTGACTTCAACTGGCAATCTATACACGTTCACAAAATGATTTATCATCAAGCCACATGGCTCCCCAAAGTGACTAAGAGATACAAAGATAGGAGGACAAAAACCCTAACATGTAGAACTTTGTATCAACAAGTTGGTCATTTTATGATATATTATAAAATGAAACATTTAGTAATATTCCAAAACCGGGCTAATACAGGGCACAGAGGTGGGTATATATTTAACATGGTGCTCAACGCTTTGAGCATTCACAGTAAAAGTTGTTTTTTCTTTTAAATTAAATTTATTAGGGTAACATTGGTTAACAGTATATAAATGTCAAGAGTTTCTTGAAATTTTTATTTCTCAGGCAAATGGAATTCGTATTACGAGAAATTTATGAGTTAAAATGCAAATGTTAAACAACCCAAATTTACTTCAAGACACAAATTTGAGTGTTACGGTCACTAATGATGATGGTGATGACGACGTATCGACTGCGTGCTATGAGTCAGGCACCACACACATACATTTCTGGTTCTCACAGCAACCCTGTACAAATTTTCTTTTTTAAACAAATAAGGAAATTGGCCAGAGAACGAATATCCCAAGTTCACATGGCTGGTAAAGAAGTTGAACTGAGATTTACAACCTGGGCTGATTCCAAAACCTCCACCTTCTTCACTCTTTGGCCCTGCTGTGAATGTCCACGGTTGCACAACTGTCCATCTGGACATGGCTTAGGTTTTCGGCTCAAACACAGAGATCCTGAACCTCTCAGAACTATTGGAATCAGCTACTTTCATTTATTTTATTTAAAAAATTTGGCACAAGTTGCTTTTAAAGCTCAAAGGGAAGGAGAATGTTTCCCTGGTCAGTGATACCAGTAGGTACCTAAGGTGCTTAGACCATGGGTGAGCTTTGCCCTTGGAGTCCTAATCACTGTCTTCCAAAGTCAGTTAACTGTGTGTCAGTTGGTTTTTTGAACTGTGCTAAATTTCGGTCATAGGCAGACCCACAGATTTGTCCTGAGTGGAATCATGAGCACAGACGGACAGGGGACAAGAAGGTGTGGTCTGCACGCTTTCCTCCCACCTCCTTAACGGAGCCCACCCCGGCCCCCTTCTTCTGCTTGTAAGAGTGAAAGGGCCTGTGATGGCCTCGGGCCAGAAGTCAAAGTATCCTGAGTGAGCAGTTGTGCTCTGTTGACCTTTTGGCTCCCTGAAGGGCAGTCATTCCTCACAAACTCTCTTTCTATTCCCCTCTCTGCATAAAAGTCCCTAAGCTACCTGAGCATGTTCCATCTGGGGGGAACGATCACCTGTCGCTTCAATAAAACACTGAGGATGCGTGATCAGGAGAGCTATCCAAGGTGTGCCATGCAGGCTTGCAGGATGAAGAGCAGGACCTCTGTACTAGGACAGCACTTTCTATGCCCTCTCCAGTGCTTGCATAGCCCCAATTTTTCATTTTCATTTGGCAAGCTATCCTAAGGCAACTAGCTGTGCCTTCACAGTGCCCCGGAGGGAGCTGTAAGCTACTACGCTGGCCTTAAATCAAGGTTTTCTTGCTTTTGTGGGCCTGAATCATCTCTGCACATAACTTTTTGTTCTCCTTAAGCTCACAGGTCACAAAGGTGTGGATGGTCCTGACCCAGCCTAACACTGGCTCCGGGAGAATAAGTCCAAGAAGATATGGCCCCTCGGGCACTGTCCTAACCTCTCCTCCTCAATCTGAAGCTACACACTGGCCTGGCCCTGTCTTCCCACCTTCAAAGCCCTGTTGGCCCAAGATGGTGCCTCTGTGTTATATGGTAACATCGTCCTTAGCAGCACCGAATCCCCTTGTTCACCCTGTCTCCCTCCAGTGAGTTTATAGCTATGAATTTCGGAAAAAATGTTTACTCATTCATTCAACAAATATTTGTTGAGTGCCTCTATTATGCCAGACCCTGTCCCAGGTACTTGGTAACACCCAAGGCAAAGAGACACTAATTTGCCTCACTTAGGAAAACTTTTCCCTCTTCTAAAACATGCTCTGGCAGAACCCAAAACAATGTAGAATTGGAAGGGACTTTACAAATCATCTGAGTCATTTGCCCCACTTTACAGGCCAGCAAGCCTAGGGGCCAGGTCCTAGGCCTCCAAAGCCTGGATTCTTTGTGCTTTCTTGTTTACTGTCTATTCTCATTTGGAAAGCAGTGCTCTGTGTGACCTGGGGCAATCCCTTTCCCCTCTCAAGGTCTCAACCTTCTGCTTGTGGAACAGTGGAATTGGATGAGAGAGAGAGCCTAAGGCCATATCTAAGACTTTTGGGTTCTCCTCTTATACTGCTCTTAAACACGCTTGGAGTTCATGGTCAACCTTCCACTTGCGTATGCCACATCTTCCAACTAGAATATATGCTCCCCTCGAGGTGGGTGAGGAGGAGGAGCAGAGGCATTTAACATCCCCGGTTCACCCACTGTGCTGTTTACACTGTGGAAACTCAACTGGTTTCAGGTGATTGAACCAGATGAGGCCACGTGGCTTTTTTAAATGTTAAACCACAGATGAGCAAAAGGTTATTCTGATATAAGATATCACTACTTCAATCATTCAAACAAAAGCCCTGGACACAGGAAACCCTTAATATAAAATATTGCCTTCTCTGATCAAAAGAATGGCAATTCTATTCTATTCCACAGGCATCTATTTTCTCTGATATTTGGGTCCAAATGTAAATTTATATATGTGTGCATATTTCCTAGAGAGGCTCAATTCTTAGTTAAGAACTCGGGCTTTAAAGCCTTAAAGCATGAGTCCAAGTGTTTTTACACTTCTTTAAGAGAATTTTCATTTGACTTCTCTTAAGTATTACACAACGGAACTGGGCTCAGACAACACATTCACCAGCCATTGACCATGGCTAAGTTACTCCGTGCCTCAGTTTCCTACCTCACAGAATCGGTATGTGGATTAAATGAGTCAATATTTGTAAAGTGCTTAGCACAATGCCTGGCACATAGAAAGTGCTATGTAAGTATCTGTTCAAGAAAATAGCCCCCATGTGTGCTAACGCTTATACTGGGGCACTATTGGGAATGAAAGTATAATTACAAATATTCACACCATTCATGAATTCCAAATATGTTCCCTGATGATGACAGAGGCTGGCGTTTAGTAATTTGCTATAAGACATGTAACTTTCACATGCACATACATAGTAGGTAATGTTTGCCACAGCGGGTGAGAAGGAGACGTCCCCTAGCTATGGACGCAGAGAGGAAAGCTGGTCACAAGGATAAATGTGGTATTAATTACCGAAGTCACACATGAGGGTCTCAGAGACGATTTCGATCTTGTTATGTCTTTAGTATGTACTTAATCTTAATGTCCAGACAGCTTTGTCTGCTAATGAAGGAAATCAATATCAGGGATAAATGGCAATGTGAGGATTAGAATGATTATACACTGCTAACCAGTTCCTCAAAAATCAAGCGTTCCTGGCACCATTTAGGAGCCAAAGTTCCTCCCTGCTCATGCTTTAAGGAAGCTGTGGTAGAAGCCGAGGGCTCCATCTTTCGGAGGCCCATTATGTTCACTGGTCAGTGGCATCTGTGATGTGAGAGGATCAGGAAAGGTCACACCAGGGGTTCAGGGTACCTGCTAATAAACCAACCACCCAAAGCTGGGACCACCCTACTCAACTCCCTAGCTCCTACCTCACCTACTTAACTGAATGCTGAGCCACAGGTCAAATCCAAAGTTGCCTTCTCTCCCTCTGCCTCTCCACATCAGCAAGTCGAGGCCTGAATCCCGCCAGGGAGCGGGCTTGTCACCCACTTTCTGCGGCCACCTCGGCAGCGAAGTCAAACCAAACACCAGCCACTTACTAACCTGGGTGTGGGGTGGGAGTGGGGCCAGTATATGTGACAACTCAGCGGCTTCACTCACCACACAATCGTCGATGGTTTCTGTGAGGCGTGTCCGGTGCTTCCGCCCTAACCGCGTGATTTTTTTCCATGTATAGTAGTACTCCACACACTGAGCCACTGTCTTAGACTTCACCTGCCGGGAAAGCCAGCTCAAGGTCAGCTCCAGCAGCAGGCAGTGCACAAGGCAGCAAGTTTTGGTGAAAATTGTAATAGGTAATAGGTTTATGCAGTTCAATTAAAAAAAATATATATATATATATCTATAGTGAAAAATCTCCTTCTCACATCTATCCAGGTCTCACTCCCCAACCCTGCAACACAGCTGGCCCCTTGGATTAATTTTTTGGATACCATTCCAGAATTTCTTTATGCTTATACCAATAAACACAAAAATATTTTCTGCACACACCATTTCCTCATAAAAAGTAGCATATATATGTACTGTTTTGCAACTTGATTTTTTCACAATATAACCCGGAGATTTTTTCATGTCAGTCCATTGAGAGTTCATTCCTTTTTTTAACCCTTAAAGCAGCATGCTTTTTCATTAAACATGCTTGAATGTGTTCGGTTCTCTGACTTACTGACCTTCAAAATCTATTTATTAAAAAAATGTTCCTTAGTAATCGAACAGGAACATAAGGCAAAAGTTATAATGACAAGATCTCAGTTTTTACAGGAAACAAGCCTTGCTCTGTTCTTCCCCAAAGGAAAAAAGGTAAATGTATTTTAGAGAGAAAAAATTCCTTTGTTTAGCTCATATATGTCTAAGCTCAAAGTGGGGTTCAAGAATGTGGGTTTTCTGGAGGCAGGTAAAAGGCTGGTGGTACCTGGGGGGTGGGACACAGCCAATTGCATGGTGAGATGAGAAAGGCACTACTAGAGGTCCTGTCTCCCCAAAGTTGTCCCCTTCACATCTACCTGATATCTTGAATTTCTATACTAGAATCACCCGGGGAGTGAGGATAATGTCCCAGAGAGCCCTTGCTTTAAAAACCTGCATTGCCTGGCAAGCATGACACACAAATCTATCATCAGTTAGCAAGGTGTGAGGCCTTCAAGGAATAAGGCCTAGGACAGGTCAGTCCTGGGGAAGGTAACTCAAGAACTATCAGAGTGTAGGAGCTGCTGGGCAAAGAATGTGGTGGCTCTAAGGCAGGGAAAGGCAGGAGTGAATATAGATTGAAGATGAAGAACTGGAGAAAAAGTCCACCTGTTCTGATTCTCATTCGTCAAGGCCCTAGATTAAGGTCAGGAGACATGTACCCTGGACACCACTGGGGGCATCGGCCCAACCTGGAGCCAGTGGAAGCTGTCACTTGTGACCCTGTTCTCTGTGGACCTGGATATCTTAATGACTTTAATAATACAATATAGCTCCATCATTCATCGGTCTGCTGAAACACTCTTTGAATCATTTTAACTTTTAGCTCAAACCACCTTTCAGCCAATTAAGGCCTATCAGGTTTATCATTTGCTCTATATAAAGTGCTATTTCATCTATGTGAAAGAGTTCTATTTTGCTGTGAAATGTTGTACATGTAAAGTATTATTTTTATTATTACTGTCTTTATGATTAGGGGCCCAACACCAGAAACTCTACTACTGGCTAGGGGAAGGGTACTTATCCTCCCTTCTCTAATTTCCCAGAAAAAAAATTCTGTCAGGAACATGATAGATCTGTCAAATATACATGAAACAAATTATGTAAATTGTGTACCAGAAGCCCCAGCTCTATTTATGCTGATAGAATGTATAAGGTACACATTTTTATTAAGATAAAAATAACCCCACATTATTGCCACATCCAAATATTTTATGTCTTCCTTTCTCTCACAGTCCCAACACCGGGGCCATGCCACCCCATAACAAATGCCATCTTTCATCAGTGAGGAGTGGAAGCCATCCTTTTTGTGAGAGCATTACACCAGTAACCAAATATATCTATATATCTTTAAGTGTACAATTTCCCAAATTCAGTTTTAAGAGAGCAATGGGAGGAAGTATGCTTACCATCTTCTGTACAAAAATAAAGTCTTTGCTGTAAGTGGCTAGTGCTTTATTAAACAGTTTTCTTTCTAGGGAGGTCCACTTGTCCGAACCTACAACAAAACACAAACTTCATGAGAACAGCTCACAGTTTGCCCCACTTTGCTGGTTCAAATTCATAGGTCGTCTCACTTTAGTGGCTGGTTTACTTAGTTAAGTTACAAAATAAAACTGTTCAGCAAATGATATAATACTCATCAAGCTCCTTTTTGAACAAAAGCCAGTGTAGTGTAATGGTTAGCAGCCCCGACACCTGGGTTCAAATCTCAGCTATGGCCTTGACCTTGGCACATTACTGGACCTAAGACCCAGTTTTGTTACCTACAAATGGGAATAATTCTAATTGTCCCCACCTCTTAGGATTTTTGCAAAGGTTAAAGATAATGCACAAAGTGTCTAGCTTAGTGACTGGGAAACAGTGAGCGTTCACCAAATTTTAGCTACAGTTCTTATGTAATTACGATGTTCATGAGTGCAAGTGTTCATGTAGCAAGCACTCTTCAAGATGAGGTAGATTCAGGAGTCTCCACCCTCAAGATGTTCACAGTCTAATGGACAGACAAACCAGTAGGCCACTGCATAAAAGGTGATGACTGCAATGATGAAGGTAGAGGTCAGGTGCCAATGGGACACAAAGGAGGAACACCACACTCAGGTTAGGGCCAGGGCAGCTGGGAAGGCTTCTGGGCAGAGAAAACACCTGAGTTGAGTTTTCAAGGACACAAAAGCCAGTCAGGCAAGAAGGAGATGGAAAGGAATTCTGGGGAGAGGAAGTGTGTGTGCAAAGTCAGAGGCAAGCAGTGAGAGGATGCATTTAATTCATTCATTCAACAGGTATTTGGTGTGTACTACCTGCAAGACACTGGGAAAAGAAAAAAGCTAACATTTATAAGTGTTATAAGTGCTTACTAGGTGCCAAGTTCTAAGTACTTCACAGATATTAGTCATTTGGTTCTACCAACAACTCTGTAAGATTGGTATTACTGTTACCCATTTTACGGTTGAGAAAATGTAGGTGTTTAAGGAATGAGCAAGGATCCAAAACAGTTCAACCACAGGGTTCTAGCAGAGGGAGAGCAAAATTTGCCTGGAGAGGTGAGTGGGACCAGTTGCTGATAGATCTGCAGACGGATGAAAAGGAGGCCCTACAGAGCTGGGCTGGTGCTTCTGTCTTGCTGGCTAAACTTGATATTCATCTTCTTCCTCCATAAAAGAGAGCAGGATAGGCAGGCAGATGGTCATAGAGAAAGGTACTGGGCTGTTTGGAGCAAGAAATAAGACCTATTTCTAAGGGTAATCCTGCTTCTGGGGGCTTCAGGGAAGACTCAATCACTGTGGCTGGTTTGCATAAAAGTCAGCCTCGTGCTTCTGGTTTTTTGAATTCTCATCTCTGGTTCATTAGATGGCATACGGCTGGAACTCTGACATGCTATCACTTCTGAGAGCTATAACCCCCCAAACCACAGTATTTCCCCCTCCAACCAGGAAAAGCCGAAGGTTTGCACTTTGCCATAGTTGATTGATGGGGCCAAAGTACAGGAAAACTAAATTGGTTCTTCCCTTGAAGTTTCAGCCGAAATTAGTGAATCAGGTGAAACCACTCCAGACAGACAGGAAGTCCTCCAGAGTTTGAGGGCAGCTCTCTAAGACCTGGTGAGATGCAAAGAGGGCCACGCAGCTGTTGCAGGCCAGCACCCGGTCTCTATGGTGGGCATACTTTCTTCCGCCCGATCCTAGGCTCATCACCTGATTACTGGCCCCCAGGCCTGCCTACTTGTGAGAAGCATGTCCCTTTGTATCCCCAAATGGCTTGCCAGTTGCAACCCTATATAAGGTGAAGTAACTTCTTGGACCATCTGTTATGGGGGATTCCCAAGCTTCATGAGGGAAGCAGACCTTCCCCCCGACTTTTCGGTGGATTTTAGGGCTGCTGCTCTGCCATGGGATCTTTAGTTTTCCTGATTCCAGAGTGTTCATTCTGCACCACCAGTCCTGGATTCGAAGTGGGCTGCACTCTCTCACTTTCCTCTGTGTCACCCTCCCCCTCTCAGGGCTGTAGCCGCTGGGGCAGGGAGCACGTGTTCAGACAATAAGTGTTGGCTCCTCTTAGTAGTCCTAGGGTCCGTGCTTTAGTGCAAATGATAGCGCTGTGGGCATGTGTCTGTCAAACAGAGGCATCCATGAATCAAGAGGCAGAGGCATGGCCAGATGAGCAAATCCCTTCTCAAGCGCTCACTAGAGTGGACCCTGTCTTCGCTGCACTCTGATCATGAGATTCCTGTTGGGCTGAGAATCCATCCCAAGGCTCCTGGACTGAGTCCCCAAGTCCCCAGATTAAAACTTGGTATATAGAAATAACACCTGAATAACACCCAAATAATGTCACTGTGCTGTGATTTAAAAAAAAAAAAAAGTGACTTTCATCAGACCATAGGCTAGAAACCGGGTTCTGCCATTTATACCTTCTGTGGCCCCAGGCAAGTTTACTTAACTTCTCTGAATATCAGTTTCCTCTCCTGTGATGAAGGGATCAGGACAGTGACTCTATGACTGACAGCATTAAGTCCTAAGTGAATGCACAGTAAATGTTTTAGATCTTAACTGGCCGCTTGGAGAGATTTCAAATCAGCCTGAAGCTATGGGACACAGGGTGTCCCCTCCTGAGCTATGCATTAGTGGCACTCAGGAAGACCACCAGGCCTTGCCTGCTTTGTGTACGCGTAAACCCACAGCCTTACTCCTGGCTGATCATAACTTCAATCTTCTACTTCCTGGCCCTGAAATCCTTCTGTAATAGTCAGGGAAAGGCTCAGGCATCCCCCATCCCTGTAGTCTGTCCGACAGCAGCACTTTCCTCATTCTTAGACAAGGTTTTCTAAGCCAGCCCTTCTTAGATTGTGCGTCTTGGACAAAGTCCAGGATAAAATGAAAAACCAAGGCGGGGGGCTGCCTCGAATCCTCCCGTCGCCTCCTCTCTAAGATCCCTGCTGTCCAGTCAGCATGCACACAGAGCCAGTGGGCTGACACTCCCCCAGCACTCATTTGTTCTACCTGGGGATTCCTGGCTATCGGGCTATAATCAGCAGGGGCCCCTAACAAGATGATTAAGGCTAATTACAAAGAGCCTAATTAGTTGGAGGAAACTGGTGCAACAGTATCCAGAGGAAAATGTTCTCAGCATCCGTTGCTGGGAAACAGGCTCTGAACCGTGGCTAAATTTGGGGCAATCTATAGCAGACCGAGGCAACTGAAGAGACATGGAGGGGTGACAGAAGTTTGGGCATGGCATCTTTTAAAGAGGGCCTTTCTCTCTTCTTTTCAAGATATTTAAAACTTTTATTGATGCTGTTGTTATTGCAGTTATACAAGAAAGACATGTTCAATGTAGGAGGACTACAAAAGGACTGTTTTTATACTAGATCTTCATTTCTGTGAAAGGTTCTCCATAGTGGGTGAAGGCTGAATAAATTTTTTTAGGGATGCAGGGTAAGGCAGGCTGCTATTAAAGTTCCCTCCAGAAGCACAAGGAAGGAAGGCCTTGATCTGAATCCAGAATTCGAGCTTGTCTATTAACTGTTCTTTACAAGTGCTGTGGCAGGTAAAGCAAGTGAGTAAGTGTTAACTCAGTTCCTGCCCTTCGGGGAACCACTCTCTAGCTAGAAACATGGGCTAAGAATGCCTGGAAAATGACATGGTGGTTGTGTTTCTTACAAAGTACTTTCCTGAGTATGTAATCCTAACTCCTCATCAAATTGGGGCAGCTTCCAAGACAAGAGAGCAGGCTTCTCCCAGCTGAATGGGTGTTAATTTCCTCCAGGTCTTCCCCATCTCCAGCATGTGAGGTCAGACTTCAGGACCCAGTGAGCATTTGGACGGTGGTGGGAGCCAATAGTAACTTCTGTTGAACCCCTGCCAGAAAACCCAGGGCCAGTTCTGACACGCCCTCTACTCTGCGCCCATCTGCAGGGATGGCCAGTTCAATGGAAAACCAAAGATGCTACAAACTCTCTAATCACAACCAGGCATCCTCCTCACCCTGACTACCCATGCTCAAGGCCTCCCTACTCAATCCAACTGCCAACTGGGAATCATTGCAAACAACTGCTACCTGCACCTGGGTGGAGGGCGCCGAGAGAGGATTGGACCGAGCACCTTGGTGTGGATTAAAGAGCACTGGGAGTCACTGCAATAGCACAATTCTCCAAGAATCTCAACATGGCCTCTCTGGCCTGGGCGGCAGCCCCCGGACCTAGGCGAGCTGTCCACCCATACCAGTCTCTCTTGGGCCCCTATGTCAGTTACTTTTTCTTTTTCTTATCGAATTGCTTGGGATGGGGCGGGAAAGGGAAGGTCATGAGTAAAGTAAGGAAAGTGATTTCCACAGGCTTGTGTCTCTCTCTCTCCCTCAAACTTGCAGCCTTCCTCCCTGAACCCATTCTTTCCACCTTCCCTCCAGGGCACAGACAAACCCTAAAGATCTGACCTCTCTTTAGACAACTGGGAGCCTGGAGTACGATTCCAGGGCCAGAAGTCAGAGCTGGGAGTCGGGGTGGGGTGACACTGGTCATAGCCACAGAGCCAGAGGCCAAATGACATCCAGAAGAGAGTGTCTCGGTGAGGAATTGAGCTGACAGACAGTTCTACTAGAGAGCAGCCCAATGGGGCTTGGCACAAAGGCCAAGGCAGGATAGGGAGACAGGCATGGGATTAATCAACACCCTAGAACCAAATAACATAAGGTGGGGCAAGGAAGTCCTGGCTGGTAGCTAGAGCATGTGATGTGTGTAGACTCTATGGCCTCCCCTATGGCTTGGAAGGAAAATGTTAATGGGATAGAATCAGGTCAGACTTTGGAGATCAGTGACCTCTGCCCTTTTTGCTCATAATTCTAGAAGATTCTCTGGGTCCGGTCTGTGATTACTTCCTGGAGAAGGAAAGTGACTGATATAGTCGAGTACTCATTTCTTGGGGACACACAGCCGGCAAGACGCCAACCCTTCACACTGCAGCCCCACTTCTCTTGCCTCCAAGAGTTGAAATGATTCCAGGAAGCAACCAAGTTCTTCCTGGTCTGCCTGCTGGGGGAGGGGATGAGCAAAGGATTAGCTAGGAACCCCCAATCCCAACAGATCAATAAATTTTAGTAGACTTAAAGGCCCTCTAATTTCAAAGTTCCTGGAATTACTTTAGTGTCTTTTGGGCAGGAGTGGCTTCTAGTCTTTAGCTTTCTAACCTTTCTTATGTCATGTCACACACAAAAAATAATACAATTTACGTGGCAGACTGGGAAGAATTGGCAGACCGGGAAGAAGTGGAGGGCATTAGGGTCCCAGATGAGGTTGCTCACAACTAGAGCTGATCAGCCCAGAGGTACAGGCCACCCCAGTCACCCTGAGGGCCAAGGGCAGCCGCATCTCACAGCAGATGATTTGGAAGCTCCTTCTCATCACCCAACTGTCTCACTCACTGTGCTTGAGACAGGCTCTAGGAGGCTGGACAGCTGGTCAGGGTTTAATGGACAGCAGATGACGCTCAGGATTAGGAGAGGATTGAACTATTTCCATGGCAGATTAGGGAGAAAACTCTCACATTTTTCTACCCACACTTGGAGCAGACACCAAGCAGGAAATGATGGAGACGATATTACGAAACCACTCCTTTAGGCCACTGGTTAAATGACAGATTTCTTATCCCTTGTGTCCATTTAGTGCTTGCCTAATTCCAGCAGTAGCCTATGCACTGAGAGTGATCCACAGGCAGATATCCTGGGCTTGCTGTGCTCAGACGAGTGGCTTCTGAGGCTTTTCCCCCTGTGGTAACAGGCAGGAAGGTCAACTCATAAGAGAAACACATTAAGTGAGGCAAACAGTGGTGGGGACAGACTGCCCATTGAAAATGCTCCAGTATTTGTAAAGAAGCCCTCGCCTTAGGCCTATCTGGCCACCTGGACCAAGCAAGGACCAGAAAAAGTATTACCAGGTCCCCAAACCCACTAAAGCATTTAGTACCTACCAATGCAGGGTCTGCCCAAGGCACCAAGGAAACCTGAAAATAACTAATAATCAAAGGGCACTAGAGGACTCAGCCCCCTCTAAAAGAGAAAACCCAGGCAGGTTTGTGGAGACCCTCCAAATGGATGGGTTTACCAATTAACGGAAATAAAAATGCAGACTTCAATTTCATTTGTCATCTCTTAGGCTCCCCAACCTGCTCCTTCTCTTTCGTGATTCTCATTCAACTCTTGAAGGTGTTTTCTCCCTCCCTCTTACTCATGATGCCATCGTTAATCCACACTCTCGAAAGACAAACTCACATGCAGATGAAGATGTGTATGTACATGTACCACTTCTGCTATCAGAATGATCTGCTGCTTAACAATCAACAGGCTTCCCCCTCAGACTCCATCCTGCACAAGGTGGAACTGTCTGGCCATGTCTGTCACAGTCACTGTTTCATCTTAGTGCTTAAGACAGTCCCTTCTATACAGTAGTGCTCAGTACATAACTGTTTGATAAATGAATAATAATGACAGCCTCTAGGACGTGCCAGGCATTGGCCTACATATACTCTCTCTAATCTTCACTGCAAGGGATGGAGTATGAGTCCCATTTTACAGGTGAGGAAACAAAGGCTGTAGAAGGCCAAGGGGTGCAGGCAAGAGTTGAATCCATGTCTACTGATTCTAAAGCTGAGGGGCTGCTGCTAAGTGTTGTTGCCTCTGTGCTATACACGCTGTGGCTCTCTTCCCCAGTGCACCAGTCTCATGCCATCCGTGCAGGCACTGTCCATGACTGCCTAACTCTTGGCACACCCATGAGGGGCAGGAGCCCATACACATAAATGCCCAATAGTACCCAGGCAACAGACACAAATGCCCCATCAGCTACACCCCAGAAGGCCTTGAGATCTCAAGTGGTAATTAGGACAGAATCGGTGCTATCTGTTATTAAAAAGTGACACAACCAAACATGCAAACAGCCCGCTCCCAGGAAACAATAGGGCACAGGGCTCCTGGTAACCTACCGGCATAGTGGTAATTTGCTAAAGGATGACATTTTAACCGGACGGGCTTCCGCAGCAGCAGCATTTCCAGAGCAGCCTGCAGACCCATGGGAGAGAAAAGGCGACAGTCAGTAATGGGTCTGTGTGTCCAGGGGAAACCATCTAACAGGGAAAAGGGGTTGGCACTGCAGAGCTTGGGGCTTGGGGCGCTGGGAGGAAAACCAGAAGGAGATTGCCCTAATCGGGGTTCCCTCTGGTCAGCACTCAACAGCTCCCCCAGCCCATGCCTGTAGCTAGCTGGTCATGTCGGAGACCCCACTCCTTCCTTGGTGAGGGCCCCAGCCCCAAGGAGCTGGTGAGGCCTCCCCTCTGAATGTTGGCTGAGTCTCTCGGGAAGGACTGAGGAAATGAGTGGGTGATTTGTAACTGTTTTTGCAGAAAAATCACATGTTTCATTACAATTGAACACAAACAGCTGTATTAGTGATGACTGTACATGACTGTACTAGACACTGTCCTCACGGAGAGCCTAGCTAAATAAACCCTTTCAAATCTGTCTCGTTTAGCCTTGTTGACTTTAAAAAAAAAATGCTGCAGCTGGAGTTGAGCAGTAGATGGTTTAGTGGCAGAGCAAGGTCTAGAATCTTGCTATTCCAAGTGTGGGCCACTGGCCAGTGGCACGGGCATCGCCAGGAGCATGTTTTAAAGGCAAAACCTTGGGCCCCACCCCAGAACTGCTGAACTAGAACCCGCATTTTAATAAGATTCCCTGGGTGATTCATGTGCATGTTAAAAGTTTGAGAAATGCTGCCCTGCAACACCAATCTCAAAGGGTTAAGGAGAGTTCTCCAACATTCTAGAAAATCCTTGAAGGGCATCAATAATCTCATGGGTAGGTAGTACTGGGACACTGGCTGACTTTCACGTTTTCATATAATCAAAAAGCAGGAAGCTAGATCTGGTACAAGATGTGTTTACTAAAGGGGAAAATGAGATTCGTGCTTGAGTGATCTCACTGAGAGTCCAGGTTGAGCAGGCAAGTGGTCAGCTCTGATTCTGGGAAGATGGCACCAAAGTTTTGGTTTGACCAAAGAACTGTGTCAAATGTGGGAGAACGAAACAAACTCTTCATTTTGGTTAAGGGATAAAACGACTTTATGGATATCAACTTTGGCTGATTTCCACAGTAGCGAAGGACAATCAGCAGAGAATGAAAGGCTATTTTAGGCCATCTACCTCTAGCACTGGAGACGTTTTATGATACAAGAGTGCTGAAACGTAATGCTAATTTCCCAAGACCAAGGTGCCATTAATTATTATTCAGATGCGTAAACAGAAGTCCCACTGGAGGTTTTCCTGCAGGTTTTAAAATCTTGACCTACTCACTGAGAGATGGAATACGGAGGCATGTTGACTAGTCATCATATTAACTGGTTGTATGGCAGCCGGGACAACAAAGAAACGGGGAAATAGTTTTCGGAATTCTGACACAAAGACTATGAACTGTGAAGCCAACTTTTCATGGTTCCTTACCATCACATCACCTTTGGCCTCAAAGAGAGAGTGCAAAGCAAATTCAGAATTGGTCCCTCCACCTGGCAATGCACTTGAACAGCACAAATTCAGGAGATTCTCCACTGTTGGGAACAATAAGAGGTCACTGCATCAGGGAAAGCTCAGTATCATGGAAAAACACACAGATCCTGGAGCCAGAGATCTCTGTGAGAGAAAAAAGCCTTTCCCGCCCACTTCTTCCCACATGCCAATACCTCTTTGCTGGAGGTCATGGTTTTCCAACTCTGGCCAGGGCTTCCAGACTAATGTGGCCTTGTGTGTGTCCTGGGCCAGGGCAGAGACATCCTGGAGTTCTGGGATCTCTGCTTGGAATCTTAAGCCAATGTTGATACGTCTTTAATGACAAAAAGAACAACAACAGTGTGGTCTTAAACTGGAGGCCAAGGGCAACTGTCAAGAACTTGAAAAAGAAGGAAACCAGTTCCTTCTGCAAGAAGAATGCAGGGGCATTTCCTCACAGTGTGATCCTAAGATTCCAGGCATAGCCTTTCCACTGGGATAAGGAACAGCTTTTACACTAGGGAGAGATGCCATGGGAGGAAGGGAGAGGTCAGCCTGGGGCTTCACAGCTCTAGAACTGAGAGGGAGGGTGCTAATTGTAAGGGAACAGCTGCCCAGAGCATAGCTATGATAACATCTAAACAAGAAAAATGAGACAAATACAAAGTGCTTATTTCATTTTTTATACCTTTCACACCACTTTCACATAAACTAGCCCATCTGAACCTCACAAAGACCTGTGATATCATCGAGGCAATGACAATTATTCCCATTTAAAAGATGAGTTAACTAAAGCCCAAAAGGTTAATTTGATTAAGACCAAATAACAAAATGGTGCACTCAGGTTTTCTGATTCCTGACTCAATACTTACCACTTTCCCACAGGGTCTCTTTTCTGTGCTTACCCATGAAAATAACCACCTTTCTTTCTCTTCCATTATACCCTTCACCACCCATCCACTACCCAACAAGTCCATTTGGAGCACTGGCCCAGTATCTTAGGGAGGGGATGGGGGAAGCGAGGACATTTAGAAGAAGCCTCATAGGGAGCTGGGCACTCTGAGAGATGACTCAATGTCACTGGGGGTGTGAAAGCACATGGCCACAACCCAAATGGCCCATGAAGCTGGAAATGGGGATGCTAGAACACAGGGCTTCATGCTTTACTAGTCAGTCTTCAGCAAAGGCCTTGAAACACTAGCAATTACAAGGAAACAATGGTACTCAAGAAATACCACCATCCTACAATTTCTACAACTGCTCCCTGAGTGGCCACTCTGACCCAGAAATACTAACTCTACTTCTCAAAGTTCCTCAAAGGCTTCTGTTCTAAAGAATAATTGGTTTTTCCTTACGGTTCAACATCAACGGTCTGCTCTCCAGGCCCAGGGGTGACTGTCACATTGCTGCCATCGATGCTATCTGAAGCGCAAAAACCAGAGATCACAACAGGGAAAGGGTACTGAAGAAACTAGAGCAAATGAGCAGTTACTTACCCAGTCATAATGGGGACCTGTCCTCCCAACCCACACCAGTTATTCTCAACTGTCCCCAAGGAGGCAGGATTATCCATTTTTCTCCTCAGGGTAAGGAGAAGACAGCTGCCCACTCTAGTCTGCCAAGCTATATTATTTCTATGAAACTATTCTTGTTCTAGAAAGATCCTGGCTACAGGCCTCTCCATCCTTGATCTTTGCAGAGCATGCTGAAATGTGGAGGCCTGGTCTTGCACATCATAGTCCTATGTGGATGCCTACTTGGTATATTTATTTTGGGTCTCTTATAGGATTATCCACAGCACAATCTTACTTAGTGTATGCACATTTCAACTGTTTCCTTATCGCAGAGACTGTACTTACAGCTTTTGGTGTCTTCCCAGCTAGACTATGATTCCCTGAGGATAAATGTAATACACTTAGTACTAAGTATTTCTAGCACCTAGCACAGTGCCTGGTACATAAGAGTAGAAACGCTACCAAAGTTGATGGCATGAGACAACTAAAGAAAAGTGAGACCACCCAGGGCGGTGGGTGCCCAGCACAGACAGGGGGGAAATCCCCAGGGTCCCTGAGGAGAAGCATGGGGCGACTCACTGGAGCGACACAGCAGCACACGGGGCGTGGGCGTCAGGGGCGTGAGGGGCAGCTGCGGGTGGGCGCCCGGGCCGTGCCCCGAGATGAGGACATTGCTGAAAAGCCCAGAGCCCTGGCGCACCGGGCTCAGCATGGGCGGAGGCGTATAGGGCGGCAGCTCGTGGGCGGGGTCCAGGAGCAGGTGGTCCCCCAGGACACGCGGGGAGCGCAGCTGGCTCTGGTACAAGGTGGCGCCAGAGTAAGAGTTGGCGGGATTGGGGTTGTAGGACGGCGGTGGCGGAATGAAGAGCGGCTCAGGCCGGTGCCGGAACTTTTTCTTCTCAGGTGCAGTCTTGAGAGGCTCCTCAGCTTTGGCGATGGCAGGCTGATGCTTCCTGGGGATTTCCTAAAACCGGGAAAATGATCCGATTCAAATACTTATGCTTTCCCCACAGACCTACCTCACATGTTGAGGGAAGGACAACTTTTATTCTGATGGGGACCTTCTTCCACTTGTCCGACCCCAGTATCTTGTGTCTTAAAAAACAGCTACATCCATTTTCAGACAAGGCGAGTTCTGGAGTCTTGACTAGGAGAAAACTTTGGTTTTGGAGGAAATCCCTAATGTCTGGGGTGGTAGGAATAGTGGGTGGGCAAGAGGGAATAAATTCACATTTTCTATTGCTCATCACTGCATTCCCATCTGGTGTGTGGAAGCCAGCTGAGTGGGCCCTTTAATTCCCCATTGCTCTCTGGGGACAGATATCAGGGACAGATAACACATGCTCTGAAAAGGGGACAGAATAATCGATTCAGGGAAGCTGGGTAGAGGCCATGGGGCAGGAAGACGGGGTCAGGCCTAGCCAAAGCTCCCAGGGGCAGTGATCCCCACTGAGCATTCCTTTGAGGTAACTTTTGGGCTGAGGGAGAGCCATCTATGGTCTTGAAGGCCCACTTCATGTGCTCTCCTAAGACTGGATTTGGTTAACCTTCCCCCTCACCACCCCTCATTACTGCTCCTAGCACTGGTGGCTCATATATAGAAACCCCTTTTCCTACACTGGCTTCCTGTCAGCAGGGTTAGTTTATTTTACGGCAGCGGAACCAAGCATAGTCTGGGAAGAAGATCTGCCACACGGATACATATATAGTAATAAGTAAACATATGCACGTAAATAGATAAGCAGGGCATGCCAAAGCCAAACAAACAGACTTGGGTTGTGTGCCAGCATCAGCCCAGAAAAACCAAGAGCTGAATGTGGCTGGAGAGGCAGCTGCGAAGTTGGGAGAGACCATGGAGATACCTGCAGAAAGGTTCTGGGCAGTCTGTGGTACCCTCCCAGGCCCTGCAGGCCAGTGCGTGTCACAGCTGCAGTCCCTGGCAATTCCTGAGCCCAGAGTGGCGCCTGACTAGAAGGCAGCAGGGGTTGATGGGAAGGGCTGTCCATGGTCATGTGACTAACTGCCTCCAGGTCATGTGACCTGCCCCATTCTCCCTCAGTTCTGGGCTCCTGGCTTTCTGGGCCCCTGCTGCTGCCTTCAGCACTTCAGGCTGCTCCCTCCTGTTTCTCCCTGAGCTTAATTGTCTTCTGGACGCTGTTACAGTCCCCAGGAGGAGAGTCTAGTGAAGCAGGAAGGTGGGGAAAGGAGGAGGGGCAGAGAGGGCCCCTAGGCTCCCTGCTCACCCCAAGGGGTCTCCCCATAGGCCAGAGAGCCCTACTAGGCCTCCTCTCCCCAGCAGAGGGTTCTTCTTTGCCTGAGGCTAAGGCAGAGAGAGGGGACTGAGGAGAATGGAGAGAGGATGACTGTGCCCCCCAGCTGGGGGAGCAATCCTTAAACTTTACAGCCCGTTCCTAGGTAACTGATGAGGTCATGTGAACATGTGCAGACCTCATGTGACTTCAACTCTGATCTGGAATCCACACCTTTTGGGTGCCTCTATTGAGCCTCTGGTCCTTTACTCCAGCTCTAAATCAGATTTTCTGATCCTCCAGGCAAGGCTCTGAGACTCTGGGCAAGGAAGCCACCCAGAATGTCAGACCTCACTCAATGTCACTTGAGAGGAAGCATTTACAGTGTTCCATCCCACCAAGATATTCAGACTGGAGGTAGGGCCAAGCACTGAGAAGTTTTAAAAGTTCCTCAATGAGTCCAACCCCTGAAGGTCTGGGGAGAATCTGAGGATCTGAGAGGGGAGGGTCTCAGCTGCCTGTGTTCTAGCTGGCTAGAAACAGAGTTGGTAAGAGAACTCAGGGCTCCTCCCTGAGCATTTTAATTTCTTTATATTGAGTGTCAGGATCTTGCTCACATTTACTCAATCCCACTTACATGCTTCCACTTCAACTTATCTCCGCACTTATGATGTCTCTCTCACCCTTTCCACAAAGCCAAGTTCATCTCTGCCTTCAAAACCCTGCTCAGAACTCCCCTCAAGATGATCTTCTGAGCAAACTCATATCAAACTCTCTTGCCTCTTCCCAGCTAATTACTCTAGCTACTCAGGTGCATTCCTCTCCAGCCACATCCAGGGCTGCCCTGGCCTTTATCTTACTGTCTTGAACTGGGGTGGAGGATGCTGCCTGGGGCTCTGCCTGTATGACTAGGAAGCTTACTGTCTCCAGCTTCCAGCTGAGAATTTTCCAAGGGTAGAAACAGTGTCCCTTCCACCAAATCAGGAACTTCCTTGGGTGAAGAGGGAGCTTGGCTATCATCTCTCTGCCTATTGCTGGTCTTAAATTAAGTCCTGCCAGCTTACACGAAACCTCACTCCCAGAGTTCTCCATTAGTCTTTCCTCTTCTGAGGCTTTGATATTACAGAGAGAACCCAAAAAGCCCTTTCTGGACTTTTCTAGTTCTCTTAATTATCCTCCCTACTCCTAATCTGGCCCAAGGCCACCCTCATGCCTCCTGGAATCCCAGTAGCCGCCTAGTCTCAAAGAACAAATATGACCCAGCAACCACTTGTGGTGAAGGGACAAATCTGATATAGTCAAGCACATGGGTTACAGACTCCCACCCCTCCACCCCGGGAAGGGAGGAGGGGTCGGGGGGGGAGAGGGAAGGAAGAGAGAGAGGGGGGAGAGAGAAAGAGAAAGGGAGAGAGGATGAGAGAGAGAGAGATCTCTGTTCCAGAGCCAAGCTGAGGTGCTTTGGTGAAACACTTGGAATTTGAGAAAGAGAACTTAACAGTGAATGAGGAACACAAACCTCTTTGCTTTCCTGAGATTGGGGATGGGTGTCTCTCAGTGGAATTACTTCAGGAACTTTAATGAATTAGGTCCTCCAACGGTATTTACACAGGTGTGATATTGAAAATATTAAGCATCTGATAAGGCTGACCATCAGAAAGGGTGCCAGGGTTATTGCCTTTGGTTGTTGGATTTGAGGAGTCTGGAGATCCTGCGGGAGGGGCCGGGGCCCTGGGCAACAGCTATTTATTATCAGGGACAGTACTTATACATTTAAATAACTGATTATCAGCTAAATTATCATCTCTTTTTCAATCTGGAACACCAGGGTCTAACTCAGGGTCTCTCAGGGTCTAACTCAGATCATTAGCCTGGTAGAATAATGGGTGTTTCCTGGGTAGCAGGCAGCGTGGACAGGGATGGGATTCCCAAGGCAGCCTTTGGGGCTCAGTCCTGAGAGGCCAACCCATGTCTGAGCTCAGACCAGTGGCTCTGGAAGATCTGTCCCCATCTCCAAGAAAGCAAAGGGATGTCCCCACCCCAGGCAGGTGGGGGAGCGCAGCAACTCACAGCAGGCGTGCAGGGAACAGCCCCTTGGGGTGAGTGTGGGGGAGAGAGGGTCATCCTCACGAGCACGGGCATCTCGTCGTCCGACATCGAGCTGGCTGGCTTGTCTCTGGCTGAGGGGGCAGCAACGACGCTGTTGGCGAAGCCCTGAGAGCTGGGCTTGGGCGCGAGAAGCTTGACAGGGACAGACACGGGCATGACCATAGGTGTGAGGCTTTCTGCCTCAGGAGGGAGCTGCGGTGGCGGCGGAGGCGGAGGTGGCAGTGGCTGGGGCTGAGGTGGCAGGGCCTTCTCTCCTTCCTCCTACACAGACAATAAAGGCTTTTGATCCTGGGTTGAGAGCAGCTCTCACAGTGGGCACGTACTCTGCTTTTCCTGAAAGGTCCCAGGACATCACGCGTGGGTGATAGAGGACCACTGAAGGGTGGTTTCCTGGCTGCATCTCCAAGTTCCTTGACTCACGTGATGCCAGTTGGCATTGGACAAGGCCATGCACTCTATTTTCTACATTCAAAAAATCTTGACCATGTATCACTTGTATATTAATACAAATACTAAAAATATTTTTTTTGTGCTTGTCACTGCTTTTAAAGGACAAACTTATAATCTGGGAAAAAAAAAAAAGCTCTTGTGTAGCACCTTCTAATTTGATGTCTCTTTTTACTCATTGGTCAAATGGAAGATAACGCTCTTTTCCCTGGCATGGTCAGGAGATGGAGTCATCTGAGTAATCTAAAGCTTGGGTGAACAGAGTCAATCCCATAGTCTTAAATTCAGATCGACATATTCAAAGAATTGAGAAATTATTTTACTCTAACTCGAAAACTGCATGGATAGTTCATGACATGGATATCCTACACAGATAATCCGGAGGGTATTTAAATTAAGATCTTTAGATGCTAGAGTCTGACACCGATGCACTGGTGAGGAGGAGATGCTGGCTGAGAGCCTGATGGTCACATTAGCTTTTCTTGGTCATTTGATTACTGACCTGGAAGGCCCGAGTGACCCTTGTCTTAGGTGCTTCAAGCAGCAGAAGTTAAAAATAATATTGCATCTACATGTCTTCTTGGCTGTCTTCTCCAGGAGGTGGGGAGGCTGGAACCTCCTATAAGGATTTCTAGCACCTCTGTTTTTGGCCCTTGTTCATGAGGCCAGTGGAAGTAGGGACCGTTTGATCTGATTGGCTTCCAGTGTCAAAGCTTAAGCATTCCCCACAGGAAAGGACTGTGCCTCCCCAGGTGCCCTCATGGGGCTCACCTCACTCTCTGATGGCAGCAAAGCAAAGCAAGCAGCACACGGCCTGGGAGGGATGGGGACTGGCCCCTGCTAACCTGTTTGAGACTGGGGGAGGCCCTCATCCCACCGTGGGACCGCATGTGGCCATTCAGGGCAGGTAGGCTCTTGAACTCCTTCAGGCAGATGGAGCACGTCAGTTTGTTCTTGGCATCAAATTGCTCTCCAAACACTCCTTTTGGTTGGCCACTGCTCCAGGATAGAGCCAAATGGAGAGGACACACACATCGAGGAAAGAGAACAGTGATTTTATCGTAAGACTTCACATTCCACGACAAACCCATTTTATTTCATCCAGTGCTCCCATGTCCGTGGCCCCACTTGTATCACCCCAATGCCCTTCAGGGGACTATGCCCAATTTACAGATGGAAAACTGAGGCTTAACAGTGCGAAAGGGCTTGTTCAAAGTTATGTAAGAGTTGAACAAAACGTCCTTCTTCATTCAAGGCCTTTAGGTGCTAGGTTTTCCCCACCTACAGCTTATTACCCTTCCAGGGTCAGCTTGTGCCCACCTCTTCCAGAACTTTCCCTTAGAGACATGTGTCTAAGTCTTCTGGTTCAGCCTCCAGACCACAGAGTTTCAGCACTCTTATTAGGTTCTGGTTAGGTCTTTATTTATTTACCATGCCCATGAGGGGATAAAACAAGTCTGAACTGTTCACTGCAGCATTCTCAAAGCTTAGCTCTATGCCTGGCACATAGTAGGTACTCAATAAATACTGAATGAATGGACAGTGGATAGAACATAGGCTGGGGAGTCAATCCCAGCATTGCTACTTACTTGATGTGCAACTTTAAGCTCTCTGAGCCTCAGTTTTTTCATTTGCAAAATAAAATAATAGCTAACAGTAATTGAGTGCTTACTCTGTGCTAGGCACAGAGTAATCATGCCGCCCCCCCGCCCCACCTCGGTTACTTTATTACACATAATATAGTGTCTAGCATACAGTAAGTACTCAAACACAATAGCTGCCATTATTATTCTTGTAAACTTCTTTCAAGAACTGACTTTGAATTTGTAAATGAATCATAGGCGACAACCCAGGAAAACCTCCCAGTCTTCCCAAATACCAATAAGCCTCCTTGCACCCATCCTACCTTGATTCAGGGGACCCTGGCTGGGCTCTGCCATCAGGTAGGTGCATCTAATTTTGAGCCATGCAGGACACCGAAAGAAAGAAGAGAAAAAATGTGTTTCTGACAGAAGGAGTCCTTGAGCAGCAGGAACCCCAAGGCTGCACGTCCAGGACTCTGCCCACTCTCCACCTGACACAACCATGCTCACAGGTGCTCATGCCCTCGCTCTTCCATGCCTGAGACTTCTTCCCCTTGACTGCCCCCTAACTGGGGACCACAGAGCTGTACAAAATAGCATCATGCCAGGAGACCTCCTGCTGGAATTCTTCTCCAGCCTTGACCATGTCATCTTATTCTTATATCACAAAGGCTCTCAGTTACTTCTGGGCCTCAGCCTCACACAAAACAGAATCAAGGGGAGTTCATCGCTGGCCTTCACCCTCCATCAGAGCCCTCTCTCCATCTAACCTGGTACTCTTCTGCCCCTGACCACACTGCCACACGAGTGTAGCACTTGGAACATGCCAAGTCATGAACAGTACTCAGTGCATAGTAGGCTGTTTGGTGGTCAAATACATTTGGGAAACACTCAAGATTTAATAACTGTGGCCTACAGGCTGAACCTGGCCTGTGGACATGTTCTGTTTGGGTAGACTGTTCTTTTAAAATTCTGAATGAGAATCCCATTCAATGGGGCATTTGTTCTCCAGGCTACCACAGTTGCCACCACTCCTATTGTCTCATACCAGGCCATTTTGCTTATACACCTTAGCTACCTGGATCTCTTTTATCTCTGCCATTACATGTGGTATCCCCTTTGAGAGATTCAGAGTGCACATCAGCATATTAAAGGCACTCAAAAGCCCTGCAACATTGTAACCTGTTTCACAGAATTGCCACCCTCCACCCCCCCAAGCAAGCAATATCCATTAAACATTCTATGGAACTCCCGTACTGAGTAATATATTTTGAGAACTGCTGTCATAATGCATTCTCCATCCCAAAAGGGGAACAATTCCATAGGGCACACCGTGAGGTTCAAGGGGGACCAGACGCTCCCACTGTGTGCATCACTGAGGACCTGATGCGGTATTTTGGCCATTTCCTTAGTGAGATCAGATGCTCTATGGAGTAAAGGTTGAGTCAAACTGATTTTGTATTCCAGGCGCCTGGCACAGACAGTGTCTGGCACATGTAGGTTAACACTGGTGGAATGAATAAATAACCAAAAAAACAGTTGAAGGGGTTGGAGACAGGACTGGGCACTGCATAGACTCAGCCCTGGCTGGCCCCGTAGCTGAGATACCAGGAGACACCTTCACCGTGAGAATACCTGGGGCCACATGGCACTGGGAGACAGTTGCTGGTGCTGAGGCGCCATGTTGTTGAGGTGGATCCCACTGGGAGACAGGAGTGGCCGATGGGGGAGGGCACTGCTGACCCGGTTCAGGTCTGAGCTTGCTGGGTCTCCCATTCCTGTATCAGGAGGCCCCAGGTCCCCGTGAGAACTCAGCATGACCTGGGTCTGCCTGTCGCTTGCGTAAGTCTTGGGCTGACTGTCCTCGCGCTGCTGGTGCTGGGACAGGTGGCTCTGCTGGTAGAGGGGATGGCTGTAGGGCTGCTGGGGCTCTTGGTAGTAGTATTGGGGCATGGAGCCTAGCTGAATCAGCTGGACAGCGTGCGCCTGCTCTGGGGTGTACTGGTGGGGGTCCCTGTGATAGGAAGGGGGCTGCAGATGCATTTGTTGCTGCTGCTGCTGCTCTTGCAAGTGCTGCATCATGGGTGGGGACTGATAATACTGAGGTATCTGCATTGAACTCTGCCGCAGCTGCAGCTGCTGCTGCGGCTGCTGCTGAGGCTGTGCTGGGCGAATCTGCTGTTGCTGTTGCTGCTGCTGCTGCATTTCTTGCATGGACATACGCTGCTGCCCAGCTTGCTGCTGTTGCTGCTGTTGCTGCTGCGGGTAATACTGGTGCTGCTGTATCTGTTGCATGTGCTGGGACAGCATCTGTGGGGCCTGCAGTGGCTGTCCTCCCTGCACTGACATCTGAGCCAGTGGCTGCTGGTAGTCGTAATATAGGTGCCCTTGGTTAGGGTGCTGCCCGACCTGAAGAGCTGGTTTAGACAGCCCACCAGTGAAACCAGGGTGAGACTGTTGGGACACCTGCTGGTAGCGAGAAGGGATAGCCGGTGCTGAGGACTCTATGGGCTTCTGGGACAGCAGCTGGCGGAGGGCACTGTCAGGAGCTCCATCCATCACTGCTGACTGGGTGTGCAGCACCTGGGCCATATTGTTGACCTGAATACGCAGGTTTTGGTTGGCAAACACCTGGGTGAAGGAGTCTAGCTTGTGCAGGACGCCACTGGTGAGTTTCTGGGTCCGGATCTCGCTGGCCTGGGAGTAGGTATACTGGTAGCCATCGGTGGGTTCAGCCTGGGCCGGTGCCCCCCACATCATGTTTGAGTTGGTCAGGTTGCCACGTAGCTGGACATGGTTTCCAGGCCCTGCATGGCCTCCCCACCCTCCCTGCCTCGAGGTATCCACTTGGCCAAGGTTTTTGGAGCCAACAGGCAAACCTAGACCATCCCGAGTATCTTGAGGGAAGTGGGGGGAAATGGGTGATGCCTGAGGGGCATCCATTCCAGCCCCTGTGACTGTATTCCCATAATTGTGGTTCAGCCCACTGTGGACGCCAAGTGGTGGCTGTTGGTAGAAAAGGTTCTCGCCACTGTGGGCCACATGGTTGGTCTTGTACAGTTGCTGATCTCCCATGGTGCTTGCCTTGGTCGTGAAATGTCCAGCCACAAAACCATAAAAAAAGGTCAGTGAAACAAAGCCAAAAGGACTGAAACCCTGAGAAGGTGAGAGAAAGCGTCCACACTACTCCACGGCTGACATGTCTGTGAAGGTGGCTGGAGCCAGGCGTTCCTGTTGGCCTGTACCACTCATGTACAGAGTGGGGGGTTTTACATCCTCGCCAGGGCTGAGGTATGGACCAAACACCACCGTGGTGAAGAGATGCCGCTCACACCTGCAAGACAGACGCAAAGAACAGGAAAGGATTTACGTGGCTGTTTTGCAATGAGCAATTATATCTACCATGACCAGTTATAGAAATAAATACAAAACAGAAGACTTGATTAGAGATAGCCAGTTTCATACATGACACACCCTTTACACTGATTCTGCAGATCTTGACCTTCATGTGAGATGTGACTCTCACTTTTGAGCCATTGTGCAATGGCTCATTAGTCCATTGATTTGTTGATTCATTGTTTTGCTCACTGATTAATTCATCTATTCTTCTGGGATTCTGCTATTGAAAGTCCAGCACTATTCTAGAACCTATAGATATGAAAAAGTTTAAGACATTCATTAATCGACTTATCTGCCCAACAAATACTTATTAGACACCTACGAAGTATAAGACACAAAGCTAGGAAATGATTAAGACGTGGACCAGCTCTTGAGAAGCTTATAGTTAGAAAAGGTGATGGGTCACATGAATAAGTACAAGACAAGAAAGAAAGAAACACATGTGATAAAAAAGTAAAAATCACAGACATGGGATCTCATAGATTGGAGAGTGTATTTCAGGCAGAACAGAACTGAGGAAAGTTTCACGGAGGAATATTGCACTTGTTAGTTTGCATGTTAGGTCAACAGTTACTAGCTTGTGGCCCCTCCTCAGAGAAACATCTGTGCACAGGGCTGACCACCTGTCTAGAAGCCCATGATGTGGCCTGGCACAAAAAAACCAGCTGGGCCAATCCAATTCTGTCTCTTAGAAACACGATCTAGGAAATTTGGAGAGATCGGTCTAGTCTGGTTTGGGTCCAGGTTCTTTCATGGGGCTCAAACTGGGGTATGCAAACCCTCGGAGTACATGAAGACTTTCCAAGCACTATACATGAGCTCAAAGTTTTAAGAGAAAGTTTCAAGAGGATCAATTCCAGATCCTCAACTCCCATAGAAACTCTTCTCTAGAACTGATGGGTGCTAGAGGTACAAGGCATCCTTTTATATCTGCTCTTTCACGATGGCCCTCCTCCTTTACAAAAGAAAGACAAACCTCTTACCCATACCATCCAAATCTTACCTGGGTCTATTGCCCCAGGGATTAACTGCTGGTCACTACACAAGAGGACATTTTGAAAAGTAAGAAAGCAAGCAACTCTTTCTTTTGCAAGCTGGGCGATTTCCAATTCTTTTTTTATTAGGAAGGCCAAACAGAAGTAATTAAAATATAGTTGTCAGTGATCGCTATGTAATTTTTGGCATATAACTCAGAAGTAGATCTAGAACTGAGTGACCCTGCTTTAACAAAATTGTATTTCTATCTACTAGTACATGTAAATCAAGGTTTTCATAAAAATGAAAAATGGAAAGACAATCGATGCCGATCCTTGTCTCGTGTCTCATGCAATAAATAATATTCTTCTTTAAGTAAATAAACAAATTAAAGAATTAATCCAGTACCAGCAATATTCTATCTCTAGACCCAGGTGATAACTGCGTGAATGTGCTCACTCTGTGGTAACTCAAACTGTACACTCTGCCCTGGTCACATATTGGTGTGTCTGTTGTATGTCGGTAAAATTTTTTATTTTGTCACTATGGTCTAAGCGCTCTTTTGTTCAGCTTAGGCCCTTCCATCATGCTGTTCCCTGTCTGGAGTCTTCTTTTACTCTTTCCTCACGTGGCCAACTGCTGCACATTCTTCAAGCTTGACCTTATCACTTGTATAAAGAACATGTTCTTGCCCTTGGAATCTACTGTAGTCCCTACTCTCATAGCTCCATGTACTTCTTTTAGCATTTAACACCATTAAATTCAAAATACTATTTGTGGAATAAAAAAATTTTTTTATGTTGAGATACTACTAAGGGATGCATTTTCAATAAAATTTTAGTTTTCATGTTTATTAATTATTTATCCAAATTAGTAATACATTTATGTTATTTTTGATCGACTGCATACTATTAACAATTGTAACGATAACTCAAACCAGAAGAAAATGTTAATACTTAGAGCTTTATGATTTCAGGAAATTAAAAAGTTTTAACTTCATATAAAATTGTTACGGAGAAATATGATAGGGAAATAAATGAATGAGTTTTAAGCATAAAAATATATTACATATATTATATTAGAACAAAATTCCACAGGGAAGCTTAACAGAAATAAAATTTCAAGAAGAAAAACAAACACTGGCTATTAGCAAAGAGGGCGTTCATGCGTTTTCAAAATGGATGATGGTAGGTATCAGATTGTTATGGTGTTTAGAGTCTACCAGATGAATTTAAAACAGTGATGTAATAGTTTTACTTAAAAATATCAATGTTTATAATATACTGCACGCACATTGCATCTTCTACAAACATATGACTAAAAATGTAGATGTAAACTTAAAAATGTGTGAGGGGGCAAATAGTTTTTAAAAATCCTTTTATGGGGGCTTTTAAGCAGAAAAGTTCAAAGCCCACTGCAGTAGCCCACCTCCAAGCCTGAGTTGGTCTCTGACCCTTTCTGAACAACAAGACAAGGAGATGGACAAATTCGGAATGAGGGGTTTGGTTCGGTGGAATGGAAGGTGGATGAAGGGACGCAGTGGGAGGAAACAAGGGCTGGCCAAAGACGGCTGGGGCAGATCCTGAATGTGAAGTTACACTTGCACCATGAATGGCTTCTGAGCCGGGGCATGAGGGCTCTGGGCGTGAGAGCGCAGAGCTTCAGAAGCAGGGAGACCAACTCCTCTCTCTTCTCAAAAGGTGGTTCCTATCTCTGGGAGCTCATTAGAAATTCAGAGGCTTCAGCCCAGATCTATTAATCAAAAGCTGCATTTTATCAAGAATCTCCCCCCTGCCTCTCACACTTGTGTGCACTTTAAAATTTGACAAGCAATGGATTAGTAGGTTCCTGCTGCATCTAGGTTGAGACATGATTAAGACCTGAATTTTGATAATAGTGCACAGGAAGAGAGGGAGAAATGAGAGAAAGATCCCCATGCTGCCAGTGGGAAGTGACTCTACTTCCTCCCAGAGCTCTGCCCTTCAGGGGCTTATGACCTAGTCTGAGGAGACACCCCTCCTTTTCTCACGCACGCTCCCTCCCTTGACATCCTCACCCACCACACATACCATACACCACACAACAACTACCCACACCTCAGAGGAACTGAGCTCCTGATCAGCTGCCTACTGTCTCATCACTTCCATATGCAAAAGCACAATAAACATCACCTTCCCCAAAATGGACGCTGTTCCAAAGTCTGGCCCTCGAGTCCTCCCTCCCCCTTCACCAACCACCGCTATCAATTTATCTCCTCAGATATTCTCAACTCCATCCATTTTTTCTCTGGTTCCACTACTAGTGCCCCAGTCTAACACATGGAATCGGTCTTCTGGACCGTTTCAACAGCCTTCTGACGGGTCTCTCTGCTTTCAATCTTGTCCATTCTCTAGACAGCAGCAGCCCAACATACTTTTCAAAACATAACACTGATCCCATCATGATGCCACTGTTTAAAACTGTTTGATGGCATCCTAACACTCTCAGATCAAAAATCAAAATTATTAACAAGGTTGACAGGGTGTTGCGAAGTGTGTCCTCAGTCTTACAATAAATTCCTTTTCTCCAATTCCTTACTCCCTTCCCTTCCCTCACCCCCAGCCCATTCCGGTCTTCTCTCAGTTCCTTGAACCTGCCAGGCTGTCTTTGACAACAGAAACTTTGCACATGCTGGTTCCCCCAATTTGGAGAGCTCTTCCCACTGTCTAGCCAAGTTTCCTGGGCATCCTTTAGATCTCGGCTCAAATTATACTTTCTCAAAAAGTCCACCCTGACCCCAACCCCATCTACATCAGGGGCCTTTCTTATATATTCTCATGAAACCATATTCCTTTCCTTCAACCACTCTTCTCAGTTTATAATTATACTTCCATTAGTGTAGTACAACAATTTGATTAATGGGTCTTTCTGTGTTGGAGCAGGGATCATATCTATTTTTGTTTATGATTCTATTCCCAAGCCCAGCATATTGTAGCTCCTCCAATAAGGAGGGGTCATATTTGTTGAATGAATGAATCAATGATTGAAAAAAAAAATAAGATGATGATCGAGTGTCTCAATGAATTGATATAGGTAGAAAAAGATGCTCAGTGTAAGCTGAGAGAATGTTAAGTTCTCATGGAGAATAGTTAGAATTCATCTTGGTCCTAATGGACAAATAGGGCTTACAGAGGTAAGAGGATCTGGAAGGGTATTCCAGAAGAGGGAACAGCGTGCACAAAAGCATGGACTCAGATGTAGGGGTCCATGCTGGGGCACCATGTCCTTGTCAGGAGCTCACCAATAACCAGGCTATATTCACAGGGGAGGGATAAACTGTGGGGGCATTAAAATGATGTCCAGCAGGGTTATCTTGTGGGCATTATGCCTGGTGATTTCAGAATACCTGCCTGGCTTAAACCTTGCCACTTAATCGTTCTCGAAAGCTTCACACCAAAGTACCTCCTCCAGGAAGAATTACTTATTGAAACTCACCAGACTCTGACCACATTCTCCCTGCTCCTGTGGGTGGAATAAGAGCAAGATAATTTTACTTCTGTTGGTGTATCTGCTTTGTTAAGTGTTCCCAAACTGTTGGGGGAGAGGGATTACTCTCGTGTTCTGCGCTACAGGAACTATTCTTCATTCACAGATATTTTCAGAACTGGAAAGGCAGTTTATAAGCACAGAACCCTACGAAGTCCTAGGTGGGTCCCTGAACTGTAATTCCTGGGCCAGCAGAATCAGCATCATCTGGGAATTTGTTATAAATACTAATTTTTGGGCCCCATCAAGACTCACTGAATCAGAAACTTGGGGGGTGGGGGCCAGCAGTCTGTTCTAATGCTGAGCCTTCCTGTTGAGTCTGATGCCCTCTCAAGTTGAAGTCTGCCTTAGAGGTCCTCTAGTCTCCCCACATTACAGATGAAGAAACTGAGGCCCAGGGATATAACTGCTAGGTCTAGAACAGTGCCTGGCTCAGAGTAGTAGTCAAACGAGAATTATGTTAAATGAAAAAGAGGAAAAATGATTTTCCTAGAAAGACATAAGGAGGTATTGGCAAAACCATGTGCTATTTATTTTACATTAAATTTGTATATTTTTTGAATAGGTACTGTATTCACATGGTTCAAAATTCAAAAGGCATGAAGAAGTATACGAGAGTGAAAATTATCCCAAATAAATGCTTGAAAATAAAGAAAAAAGTTAGAGCAACACTTTTTAAAAGGGTACATGTGAAAAGTCTTCCTCCCACCCCCGTCCTCAGATACCCAGCAACCCTCCTGGGACAATCGCTCAGGCTCTCGTATATTCCAGAGACATTTTATGCTCATACAAGAATGCTTATATGCACCCCTGTTCCCACCCTTTCTACACAGAAGGTAGCATGCCAGGTCCTCAGTTCAGCATCCTGTCAAAAGGCTATTTTGAACACATCATTTAAAACCTGGAGACTGTTCTTAGTGGATTAGTCAATCTCACAGAACTGTTAAAATATCCACTCAGCCTTCAAGTCTCTCTTATTTTTCTAATAAGGTAACTGTTTTGCTCATTATGTACAATACTTCCTACTACTGAGTAATTGGCACCAGGAGCTTTTTCATTCATAAAGTAATTAACAGAACTACTACTTTCACATTTCTTTGGTCAATTCTCCTTAGAAACGACACCGGGATTCTGGAGAGGACTCACTAAATAAATGCCTGCTCAAAACCCGAGTGGCCCTCTGTGCTCCCCTGAAGCCTTCGAGTCAAATGACCTGCTCCCTTGCCCATCTCCCCTCTAGCTGTCCAGTCATTCCAAGGCAGCGACAGCATTCTACCTGTCATGTGTCCCCAGGGATTTGGACACAGCAGATGCTCAGAAACCGCTCATTGAATGGAAATGCTGAGCCAGGCAAAAAGAGACCCAGAGCAGACACTTCACCCCCAGGTTTCCATGCTTCTGACATGGACTGAGGCCCAGAATTTACTATTTTCTGTTGCGGGCACAGTGCCCTAAGGCGCACAGACCTCCCAGCACAGTGGTTTTTGTGTACAGGCCAGCTAGTAAATAGTTTCAGCTTTGCAGGCCATATGATCTCTGTCATGACTCTGCAGCTGTAGCGTGAAAGCAGCCACAGACGATATAAAAATGAATGGGCGTGACCGTGTTTCCAATACAACCTCATTTACGGACGCTGAAATTTGAATTTTATATCATTTGCACGAGAGAAGAAATATTATTGCTCTTCTTCCGATTGTTCTTCATCCTTTTAAAAATGTAAAAACACTTCTTAGCTCGCAGGCCATACAAGAATAAGCACGGCCTGGATTGGGGCCGAACTACCCTTGTTCCAGTGCATCAAAGTCCCTCTTCTTCCCTCTACAGCCCTACGGGCACCAGGAGACTGAGCACAGTCTGCAAGGAAGATATCTGTCCAAAAGGACTGTCCTTTGAACCAGAAAGAGAGAGAGAAAGAGGAAGTTGACTTTGGCCAAGGTCTCTGTAGGACTTGTTTGCTTACAATTCAGAAGGGGTAACACCCTGCTCCCGCCAGAACACCACCTCTTGTTTGAGGAAGAAATCCAAAAAGATTTTCCTTTTTCCGACATCCAGAGACTGTATATACACAATTCCCCAAATGACTTGGCTTAGGTTTTAGGCAAGCCTTCCCCTCGGGTCTGCCGAAGCAGCTGAACTTGGGTTCCTCTGGGAGTCTTCTTACTCCAGCTCTCTCCCCAACTCCCAAAAGGAAGCAGAAGCCAAGGCACTTCTCCAAGACGTGGGCTCATGGTTCGTGGTCTCCTTTATAGCAATGATGTTGTTCTAAATGCCTTCTGATTAGTCCTGTAAATAAAGGGTATTTTATAATCCAGTAACCCAACGACCGTGGACAAATTCCGTCAATGACAGTGACTGGAGCCAGAATCTTCCTCCGTGCAGAACAACTGGCTCACTCTTCCTTCTTCAGGGCCCCGCTGCTCCCTGCCCTGGGTTTCAGGCTGACTCTCAGCTGTGGGAGGATTTTCAAGGCTTCCTTCTGGCAGCAAGGAACATTTATTTCTCCATCCTTCAGCCTCACCCTGTGGCATTAACTGCTCCCTCCAAGTCCTAGGAATCAGGAAGAAGCCTGGGAATGTGAAAATGGGGGTGTTTTCTTCCTGTGGACAGTTCACCATCAAGACATGAAGAAAGAAGCTATTTCACTTTCTGGAGGCAAATTATTGGTCCTCACTGTCGTTGCTCTCTCCTCTGGGCTAACAGTTGTCTACCAGGGAATGAACATCGTCTACCCTGTGACCACCACACGCCACTACTTCTCTACTTCCCTCGCTGGCAGAGAGTGTAGATGCTGAGGACTTGGGGAGAGAAAAGAGCACCACAGGAGTCTAGGGTGGCTTCCTGGAGGAGGCAGCCATAGTCGAGTGGGCCTTGTTGATAGAATCTTGGATAGAGTTTTTTAAACCACCCCCTTCCACAAATGGCTTGGATGGGGTAAGGAGATTAGGATTATGGGCACTGACTCTGAATACAGTGCAGTGAGAGAGGTGCTGGAGGTTGACAAGAGGTCTGCAGAGAGAAGACAGGGCAGAGGAGACACCTGCATAATTCACATGTGAGCTCCTGAGTGACCCAAACCCTGACTTCATAACCACAAGTTGCTCCTAAGGAATAGCTACTAGGAGAGTTTCAGGATCAATCAGCAACCGTATTGAAGACCTAATTCGTGCCAGGAGATCTGACCAGGCTATGGCTATTGGCCTCGTGGTCCAGAGACGGGCACCTGTGCCCAGTCTTGTCCTTTATATTCTTTCATACAAACTCACATTGAGGACCTACTGTGCCAGCACTCTTCTGGGGAGAAAAAAAAAACCTCGAACCCTCACGGTCTGGGAGGGGAGTGCTTCCTAAAGACTCCTAGAAATTTCACAAAGAGGTGGCAGAGGAGGGCCTTGAAGAGGGGGGTGAGGTCACTCCAGCCAGGGCCCAGGAGGCACAGCAGGCAGACCCTTGCTGTTAGGGATTCAGGGAGGGTCCAGCCGGAGGTTCTGGACCTGGGCCCACAGGGAGGATCCTACACTTTTGTCCCTGAGGACTTGGGGCTAAAGCCTCATGAATCAGCATTATGACTGCAGCCAAAGAAAGGATCCCTATTCCTGCAGCTGTCCTGGGCAGGGCAGGGTAGGGTAAGGCTGGGAGAATGGGAGATTTTCCTTCCTCTGATGAAGCCCCAGGGAATGTTGGGGGTGAAGACAGAATGGAAGGGGTGGTGGTTGGCAGGTAGGTCTGGCACCCTTGGCCTCATCGGGAGTCAGAGTGAATGATAAACCTAAGAAAACACAAGTCAAGCACCTGAGGGCTTTATTTCTATCACTTGAGCCCCACACCCAGCACCTTGGTTGCTGAGCTGCTAGAGAGCTCCAGCAGGCTGGAGGCACAGACTGGCTTCCTCCACAAGGGGTGATGTGGGGAGGAGTGGCCAGCACTGTAACCTAGGACCACATCTGCCCCACAGACTTTCATACCCAAGGGTTCCAAGTGGGCTACTGTGGTTAGGGGTTCAGTTCCCAAATGAAGCAGCAGGCTTGGCTTGGCCTGTGGCCTTCAAAGACATCAGACTATAAAAAAACAAATGCCCCTGGACACCCAAGGCCCCAGAGGAAAGGTTAGTGTCTCGGGGGAAACCACCTCCCTCTTCTTTCAGGAAAATAGTTCACAGCTCATTGGTAACAAGTCTGTGATGCTTCCTTGTGTGTAAAATAACCGTACTTTGGTGTTTTTGTGCTTAGGGTGTTGGTCTCTCTCGGCTCTCCTACCTGTGTTTGAGACAGGAGGCACCCTAGGTTGTGACGTGAGAGCCAGCCATACTGAGGCATTCTGTACACAGCGGCAGCAACACAGGACCCATCCTGGGGCAATGCTAGGGCCACCGGGCTCTTCTCTTGTAAGAAAGGGGTTGAGACAAGCTGCCCCATGGCCCTTCTGGCTCAGACGTCTAAGAATTTGGGGGGAATTTTGGGAGTCAAGAAACAAACCAGAGGAACCTCTGGTGTCTGGGGCTAGAGGCTTTCCTAGTAGCACTTCCTAAGTTGCTCCCTCCTCCAGGCCCCTGTCGACTGGGTCCTGGCTTCCTCCTATAGATGATCACCAATCGTGGATCACACCTCTACCTTCCCAGCGGGTGTGAGCTCTCCGAGGGCAGTTTTTGCAATCAGAGCAGAGGGACTCCTCATTCAAAGGTCCAGAGGAGCCTCGCCCACCCCAGCGGCACCTTACGCAGACTCCCAGGGCCCACTGGAACCTGCTGAGGTAGTGAAACAAGAGTGAACAGACCGAGGGAGCGAGTTGGGAAGAATCCTGTAAGGGACAAGCGAATGGGAGCTGCTGAGACTAGTTTTGTCAGGAGAGTCTTGTTCCGAAGCACAACATGCCAAATTAAAGAAAACTGTATGCTTGAATTTACAGGCACGTCTTAGAATTCAAGTAGTTTAGAATAAAATTGGAAGTGAACATTCCCTATAACCCCCTCACCTGACATCCTGCTGATAGGAGTTTTGTGCGCGGATGGTGAGAAGACCATATGGGCTGGCTTCCGTCCACCAGATGGTACTGAGAGGCCTCAGGGAACCAAGAAGGTACCCTGTGCTTTTCTGGGTTTGCTCCCTCCTCTGCTAATGTTTTAGATCCCCTCTAGGAAGTCCCTAAGCCTGCCTGGACATGCTCAAGACAGATATTCTATTGGTCATTGGCCCTCCCTTATCTCACTGTCCCAATTTCTTGCCCAAACAATTTCTTTTTGCTGCTCCCAAACCAGAGGACTGAAGTGATGTATCCACCAGGGACCCTTGCAACTGAAACAAAAGGGCAGAACTAGGGCCTCTGGAGCAGGGGGCCTTGGAGAGAGTATGAGGACCAAATCCTAGGCGAAGCTTTTATAGGCGCACACATAACCCTATTTGTTGGAAACATGCCTCTACTAGGCCAGTCACGTTGAGTGTTATTTTCAAACAACCAATACTAGATTTTAAGGTCTATAGGGACAGAATTATGTCTTAATATCTCTGTTTTAAAGTTCTCTCCCTCCCTCTTCCACTGTGCCACGAGTAGTGTTTAGACTGAAGCAGATTCACTTAATGTTTATGAAATGCATCAAACGAGTTTGTCAAACACCAACCCTGTGTGCATGGCTAAAGATCAGGAAGTAAAGGAGCCAATCCCTCTCTCGGAGAGCCAATGTGGACCAAGGTCCCCAACACTGCCAGGCTTCCTCCAGCCCTGTGTGGAGATGGATCACAGTGTGGTGGGTTGCAGCTGGAAGAGCAGCAGGAAAGACTCCCGGCACTATGCTGAGGAGTTGGACTAAGACACTGCTGAGCAAATGGGAAGGAATAATGATGGTGGCTAACACATACTGGGCGCTAACTTCGGGTCAGGCATGGTGCTGAGTCTTTCAAATGCCTCCCACAACAATCACACCAGGAGGGAACACGCATATATCACACTTTACTACCTTGCCAACTTGTGATGAACATTCTCAGATGTGTTCCCTTACAAACCTCTGTGAGAATTTCTTTAGGATATATACCCAGGAATTCCCTTTCTAATAAGTTCGTTACAGCAGAGACCATAAAAAATAAAAATGACACATACAAATGACTTATAGACAGATGTATATACCACAGTATTGTTTGAATAGCCAAAGGTCGAAAACATCCCAACTGCCTATCAATAAGGGATTGGTTAAAAAAAAAATCACAGCATAACCATGTGATGGAATACTATACAGCTGTTAAAAAGTACAAGGAAACTGGTATGGAAAGATTTCCAAGGTTAAAATAGAATATATATATTTTCTCATTATTCACAGTAGTTATATCCTTTAAAGTTGGCACCAACACTGAATTAGCGAACCCTGTACCATTGCTTCTAGGGGAAATAGAAGGTTGGGTTCCTGTAAGCCTCTAGTCATTACATTTTCATCAACCAATCAATACATAATCTTGTTTTATGTGTGTTTCTATTTAAAGACACTTTATTAAATATATATTGTTGATTGATTAACACTGAAGTCGTGGCCAACAGCACTATCAACTGATGCTGAATAAAGCTTATCTAACACATGTATTTTCTCCATAAGGCACATCACAGTTTTCTTGCACTTAGGCACACTAAACAGCACTTCAGCATTACGCTTGGAGGCCATTGTAAACAGCAAATCATCAACAAAAAGCACAAAAACGCGAAAAAAAGTGGCACTAAATAGACCGTGAGTAGGACACTCATTTGTAGCATGAGAACTGAAACAAGATGGCAAAACATCACCTTAATCAACCTCTGCTAGGTGTCAGGCAACTCAATTTTTCACTGCTCTGTGCATGTCCACCAATGACTGCAAAAGCGCAATGAGTATTGCTCTTGGGGTTACAAATGAATTTTAGAGAGTAGGAGAATTTGCTAATGTGAAATAAGAGAATAACAAGGATCAACTGTATATCTGTAGTTGCTTGTTACGCATAAAGGAAATCTAGAAAGATCCAAGAAACTAGTCATGGTTGTCTACAGGGTGAATGAAAAGATGAATAGGAAGACTTCCTTTTATAACTTCTTATATTTTTCTAAATTATCGAACCATGGGAATCTATTACGTCTTCAAGAAATAAACAGATGTAATAACACAGTGAAAAACCCTGCATGTATGCTTAAAAGTAGTACATTCATGCCTTAAAGTGTTATTTTAACTTAAAACAAAAATATCTTACTATTCTTTTGAGGCAAAGTCCAGGCCTCAATAAATATTTTGTTACAGTGACTGGCTGAGACTCAGGGAATCCTTCATGAAAGATGTTAAGTTTGAACAGGACTTGCAGACTCAGAAGATGGAGAACGGTAGAGAGAGATTTCAAGAAAAGAGACCAGTATTCTGAACACTGTAGCTCTGTAGGTCAGGTGCTCAGAGTGTGTATGGGTGAATGGTTGGGTGAATGGCTGGGTGAATGGCTGAAAAGGTAGGGGAGGCCAACTCGTGAGGGGCCTGGTGTGCCAGCCTGAGCTGTTTGGATGTTTCCCCTGTTGGCAGAGGGATCATTCTCAGTTTTAAGCAGAGGGGTGGAAAGGGGTCCGGAGGGGGCGAGGCCAGCTACGAAGAGATTGTACAATAAATTGGGCATAGGAGAGGGGAGAAGATGGTCAAGGAAATGCTGTGAGGGAGGGGTCAACAGGAATCGATAACCTATCAGAAGTGGTAGGAAGGTAGGCTCTTGGGGTCCCAGATTTCTAATTTCAGTCCTTTCCAGTGTTTAAAGTGAATGAAGAGAAAAGAGGGTAGAGAGGCGAAAGCTTGTTTAGAGGCCAGGAAGCAGAGGGGGTAAATGCCTGCAGCCTCCATTTTTTTCTGTGAAGTGGGGTCAGGGTCACCTGCCGAGACAAAACCTTTTTTGGTTTAGGTTATGGACTTTGGCCTCTTCCCTCTTTTGCAAGCACTGGATGCCATGTGGTTCCCAGACGTCAGGTTCACACCTGGGAAGATGGGGAGCACTGTGAAAGCTCAGTTCTGCTTTGAGACCTAGAACAGGAGCAGTCACTGAGGCAGCTGGACCAAGGGCTCCAAGGCTCAGAGAGGTTTGTGAGGCCCCTGACAATAGGCAGAGCCATGAGGAAAAATGCCTGGAGAGCAAGTTAGAGTGGGCCCTGGACTCAGTCCACTTGTCTTTATTATACCACTTAGCATACCATTCCCAACTGTTTTATCTGCCTCCACCATCAGACTGGGATCTCTTCTAAGGAATGCCTCATCAATTCTGTCTTCAGGTGTCAGTGGAAACAGGGCACCCAGTAGGTGCTAAGGAAAGGAGAGAGGAAGAGAGGGAGGGGAGACCTTTTGCTTCCAAAGGTGGAGAAGATCCCCTAAATTCCCAATGGAAGCCAACTTCCCACTCCCTCCTTGAAAAGCTGACCATCTCCTGAGGCTAACCTTCCACAGGAACTGCTTTTGATGAGGGTCGCTGGGCCCTCTCGGTCACTTTAAATCATCCAAGTGTGCGCGCACACACAAACACTTACACACAAATCTCCTCCCCACCCACCCCTGGAACATGATTTGTGGTGATGGCGTATTGACAACATACCCACCAGCTGTCAGTTCAACATGTCTAAATATTGTGTTCCATCACCTACAACATCAATTTTTTCTAATTAAAAAAAAAGATTGGTGGCAATCCCACTCACAGCAAGGAGGGAAGATGAAAAAAAAAAAGGCACAGGTTAAAAAAAAACAGATTTTTTTCTCCCTCTCTTTTCCTTCCCTTTCCATTTTTGAACAGAAGAGTAAACAGCTTGTGGCTCCATCTTTTTAACAAACAGCCCTGGGATGAGGAGGTCAATGCTGAAATATAGGGGACTGCCTGATGTCAGTGAAACTCAGAACAGACCAGTACCCTGGGCCACAGCCAGGAACCCTCTGGCCCAATGTGGAGTCTTTGATAGGGACATTGAGGAGTTCACCGGAGGGTGTGCGTGTCCTCATGGCCAACAGGAACATTCTGGAAAGCACTGCACAAAGCATAGGCATACACTATTTTATTTTGTCCTCACTAAAAACCTGGGAGGTCAGAATTACTTTCTTTATTTGAAAATAGATGAAGAAGTTCACATGTAGGGGATGACCTGCCCAAGGCCACACAATTAGTGACAAAGGGCTAGGCCTCCAACCTTCTGATGCCAGGATGAGGTTTCCTCTAATATTCCACAGCGCCCCTGGTTCACCCACTGTAGACCTGATTAGCATGATGCCACTTCTCCCTTGATAGATCCCACCAGCTCTATCCTTGACTTCTGAAGGGTCGACGAGAGCCAGTTTATACCACAGTATAAACATGTCACGGGAATCTGGCCAACAGCTCCTAGCAACCTACAACCCTCTAGCATATAGCCATGAACTTGGAAGTATGAAAAACAAATTGATGCACTTCACACCAAAAAACCTTTCTATTTCTAAGCTTCAAAGAGTAAGCTCCAGCTACCTGGAAAATATTTTTACTTAACAAGAACTTCTCACTGAAGATAAACAAATTGGTTATGTGGCAGGCATGATCCTCACAGAAGTACCAAGATCACTGGTTCTGGAGTCAGAAGACCAGAGTTCGAATCTTAATCTTCCACTGGCAAAGTGAGGGCCCGGCAGGCCAATCTAGTTTTTTTTTTCTTTGGTGCCTTGGTTTTGACATCTATAAAAGAAGAATAACAGTACCTATTGGTCAAGGTTTTTTGTGAAGATTAAACAGACATGCGACCTGTGTGGCATCCAGTGAGAACTCACGGAGGCTCACTACCCGGGGTGGAGCTTCTGTTGCTTTGTTTTGACTTGGGTTTACATCAGGCTCAATGACTCAGTTGTGATTGAATCAGTTTGGTTATATTTGTTTCCTGGGCAACCTTCAGCCCAACCTTTGTTTCAATTAGCGGAATGGTGCTTAGGGACAGGAACTACCAGAAGTGGACACAGGGAGGAAGAGAGAAAAACCGTCTGCTGGAAAATCTCAGTAGTCTGGGCTATTTGGGGTAGGAACCAACAACTTTACTTGCCCTGACACCCCCTGAAAGCACCACTGTATCAGGGTACATTCATGTGTATCCATGATGAAAATCCAGAGACATCGTGGAAAGGCTAAAGTGCATTTAGAAATAAACAGAAGAGTGTAGATGCTCACATGACTTGCTCATAGTTGAAGAAAGCTTTCTGGGGTAGGCAGGTCTCTGCAAAAGAGGTCTATGGTTCCCCAGGGGTCAGTGTGATTCAGGTGGTGCCTACAAAGGACTCTGAGTGTGGTCACGCATCAGGCCAAGTTGTCAAGCATGGTTACTGGTAATGAAGGAGTGTTCTGCTCTCTGAGGCCTAGCTCTCAAGCAGAGTTAAGACCAGGAGAGGAAAAGAGAAGTCGTTATTTAATGGCCATCTAAAGCTTAAAAATATCTTTGGTGATCATTAAAGAAAAAAGTTTAAAGGGGTGTGCCCCGGTTACCCGGAAAGAGTCATTTCATTCCCTCTATGACACCAGATAAGGTGACAGTCTACTTCCTTTCCTGTTTCAAGGGGGCCCCCAGCTCTCAGATTCTAGGAAACTGGCAGTAATTCTGTCCATATCTGCCTCTCAGCCTGTTGAAACAACGGCCCCCTTTAAGGAAATTGGGACACACTGTCTGGCAGGGCTGTCCCAGGAAGGCGGGCCTGGGGTGGCCTTGGTGGCCCACATCTGCTCCTGGATCTCATGGGCAAATGAGATCATTCCTGCTGGAAGCTCCTAACTCCCTCAGAGTTCATGTCAGCCTTGCAGATGTTGGAGAAGAAAAAATGAGGCCAACAAACCCTTAACATTTTGGAGGTACTCTCACATACCCATTGTTTTTCTGTGAGGCAGCTCCAGCACAGATTATATTCCCATTTTGAGCTAAGCTATGGATGTTCCAAGGAAGAAAGAGATTTCTAAAGAATATCATGTACCTGTAAGAAGCAAACCTGAGAAGGATGAGAGACGGAGGCCTCTGGTTCCAGGCCAAAGAGCCCCCGGTAACCACAAAACCACTGCCACTAAAATGAGACCAGAGCCTCCACGTGACTTGAGTTTCTCCAAACATACAAAGAAGGCATCATAGAAGTGCAAAGAAACAAATCCCTATTTATTTCTATTCCATCATTACAAATGTCACAGCCTTCTCTGAATAGCTCTCATTTTGTTCTCCTTGTTCCTTCCACTCTTGGTCTTCTGGACCTAAACCAAGTCTCCCCCTGTCTTCTTGGTTGTGTGCACACAGATTATCTCCCTCCTCATGGGACACTCACAGGAAATTTAAACATTCTCAGATGGGGTTCTTTAAGCCCACTTCCCCTGCCTTCCACCCCCACCCCCCACTCGGTTGCTGTGTATTCAGGAAATGCAAACCCAATATAGAGATAACTCGGACCAAACAGAAAATGAGACCGGTCCTGTGACCTTGTTGGGCAAATGACTTCCCCTCTCTACACCTCAGACTCAGCTTCTGCAGAATGAGGAATTTGGACCCGATGGGCTGCAAGGAGGTCCCTCCGGCTCTGACCTCCTAAGGGTCAGCTGGATGAACCTTCCCAGACCCTGCCTGGCTCAGGGACACCCAACAATCCTGATCCAGGATATCGAGGCAGTAGAGTTTTCCATCACTGACACTTGATCCCTAAGGATCCCAACCTAGTGTGCGGGGGCAGTGCTGGGAGTACGCACACCTGGATTTCAGTCTCAGTTCTGCCATCTTTGGAAAAATGGGAAGGACTGAGTGAGTGCGGGAGCTTGTCAGAGCAGCCTTAAGCTCCAGCTATTAGGTTTTAATTTTTTTTTAAATAGAGTAACATATATGACTAGTATAATAAAGATTTTTAAACTATTTTTAGAAGAGAGACCACCCAACAGTGAGAAAGAGCTGATGGTGAAGACTCAGTTTAAAATGTATTCCCATGGGCTTTTATGTGACTGTGCACATATATGAGCCCTTTGCCTGGGTGCCTCCTATCTCTATACCTACAATAACCCCAGCTCCCCAAACTCCTCAGATAGGTCCAGACACGAAAGAACCAGAACAACTTCCTGGTTCTGGAAATGGTCCCCACATCTGCATCTAGGACAACTCCTTGTTTCACTGTGCAGGGCTTGGCCAACTAGAATTCCACCTGGAGTGTCACTGATGAAGAATATTTAATCTACCAATTGAGCTCCCCATAGGCCAGGCCAGTGGATGGTGTAAGTAATCAATCTTGGCTCACAGCTCTGAGTAACTAAAATGGAGGAGAGACAGGAAGCATGAATCATCATCAGGAGAGAGGCAGTTAATAGACTTTGAGGTTTGTAGGCGGAGGGGGGCGGTGGTGGAATAGGGTGGGGTTGGGCCTGGCCCCTCAGCTGGGTGTAGCGTACCCAAGACATTATCTTGGGAGCTGTGGAGAAGAAAGAAGCCCCTCCCTAATTCCAGCAACATCCACACTCAAGCTCCTAGAAACCCTCAAACGGCTAGATATTTGAGCAACATTTGGAAAAAGAAGACAAGTAGCTGACTCCAAATAATTGTTTTATAATCATGGACAATTTTTGAAGAAAGTTGCCAATCCCCGTTTTACAAAAGTGAATCAATGGCCTGGGGTGAACTGAAGCATTTGTTAGAGAGACAGAACAAATGTAAACCTGCTCAAGACTACCACGCTCGTGGGCCATAATTGATCAAACCCACTTGCGAAACCCAGCAACACACAGTCAAACATTAAATGCAGGACTTCTCAAGGTTTCTGATACGCTAACTTAGGTGACTCTCCAAGCGAGGCCATAGGCCATCTGTGGAGCTGGAAGCAGCACACTGAGTCTCACTGGCTCACGAGAAGGCCTGTCTCTCTATACCTCAGTTCACACCACTTCTACATCCAGGAGGTACCCGGGTCCTTTTCAGCCACCTCACCCTACCTGCCCCATAGGGCCAGCTCAAATCTACCTCCTCCAGCCTTCCCTGACCGTTCGAGGGCACAGTGCCGTTCCTGGGAACCCACTCTCAATACCTGACACTTAATCTTATGAAGATGGTTTATCTTTTGTGCGTTTTTTGGTCATAAAGTCTTTTTAAGTTAATAGACTTTATTTTTTAAAGTAGTTTTAGTGTTACAGCAACTCTATGCATTTTTTATGCCACTCGCCCACTGTACAAAGCCAGAGTACTACAAATAGCAGGTGCTGAAAAGAGTTGTTGCCTGATAGATATCAAATCAGGAAGTGATACAAATCTGAGAGTGATATAAAGCCACTTACTAGAAGGGAGTCTGTGAAATAAAAAGTGTCACATTAGCTTTAAGAGCAGAAGTAAAATGGACAGTGAAGACCACCTCTCCCATCCCTGCTGGACGTATGTCCAGCAGAGCAGTTGTGCCATTCCCTTGACCTAGGGGCACCACAAGGGTAAACTCCCCAATGAGTGGTGTCATGAGGCTCCAGCCCTCTCATGGCTCTGTGACGGAGGACACACCTCAGAGGGAGAGGCTGAGATGCTAGGGGTGCCCCAGAGCCAGAACCGATGCAAACACTGGCCAGACCAGTGTGTTCTGTTTTCCCTCATATTATTTTTCATAACACCCCAGTTTGAAGAACATAATAGTGAGGCTGTGAATTCCATACTGACCCTAGATTTCTGCCTCCGTTTTCATCACATTACAGAAACCAGCCTTGTCAATGTCAAAGCATCACTGAACAAGAGCACGGGCCTCAGTGAAGTCTGTTCTCAGTCATAACATTAACTACCAAGGCCTGAGTGCTTACGACACTCCAAGCTTGTGTTATAATCTCTCTGTACATTGTCTCATTTATTCCCTGAATAGCTCCATCTGTGTTACAGATGAAGAAACCGAAGCGCAGAGAGACTAAGCCAGCGAGTGATAGAGCTAGGTTCAAACTCAGACTGCACCCAGAGCCCAAAGTCTCATATAACACTGTGCTCTGAGGCCTCCTCTCTGATGAAGGGGCACGCTACAAGACACAAAAACCAACAGCAGAAAGGATGGGGTGGAGAAGGAGGAAGAAGCATAGGGAAGAGAAGAAAGGGAGAAAAAGGAGAGAGTAGCATGAGGACAAGAGGAAGCTGGGGTCTGGAGGAGGTGCGCATGGGATCTGGCTGTGGGTCCAGGAGGACTTTGCGGAATGGGAATGAAGCAGGAAAGTTGCTGGTGACCGCCAGAGAAATGAGCCGCAAAATATGCAGAAGCCATTTCCTCTCTCAAGGAAGATAAACAATAGATTCATAAACAATTTTACAAAGTTGTCCAGCTATTTAAAGTGTTCTGGTAAGAGCTCACATCCTTTGTGAGCATAAAGCTAATCGTGCCCCCCCACACCCCAAAATGGCCAACAGTTATTTTGGGATAAAAGAAGGTGAGGAAAAGGGATAAATGAGGAACACACTCTTTCCTGGTCCATTGCCTGCTAAGCCTGTGACTGTAGCCAGTTACGTGTCCTCTCTGAGCCTTGGTTCACTCTTCTGTGAACAAGGAATAGTCATTCCTGCCCCACATGGCTATGGTGAGGAAAGAACATACACTTTAAGCCAGATACCCTACTTGACCTTCTCAATTTAAGCAATTAACATGCTGAATAAAATTTAAAATATAAAAATTGTATACATAATGCTGAGCTGGTACAAATGGAAGAATTCTTCAAAGACCCAAAATGGACCAAAATCAGGAAACTTGGGAGGTGATCTAGCAGCAAAGCTGGCTGTCACCCGTAGTGTTCTTGCTGAACACTTGAGATTGTAGGTTTCCCCGTGGCAGCTGCACAGGGTTCAGGAAACAGGAGAAAAAGCCTAGTCCCTCTATAAAGATGGGATTCTAAAAGGCTCCACCCTCCGTGAATGAGAAATAAAAGCACAACACAGAAGGGAACTGCAAGGAAATCCGGCCTTGGGCTGGGTAGAATGGGAGGAAAATCTTTCCTGAAAATTCGTAATCAAATGCTGGACATCACACAGGTTTACAGTTTGAATTCAGGCTACTTATGTAGACAGAAAAACCTTTGGGAGAAAATTAAAGTGATTTTTGGTTGGTGGCGTCCCCTAGAAATCTAGTAAAAGTTAATGTAAATCCTCTCTGGAAAAATCAACTGTCAACCCATACTTCAAAAAATTCTCAGAGATAAAGTTACAACAGAAATGAGCAGATCACAGAAGACAACAAGAACAGGAATCAAGGCACTGTGAGTACTAGCCAGCAGAAACAACAGACGGCAGAATCAGACCTGCAAAGATTTCACATTCTGGAATAACCAGACATAAAATTCTACAATTTCTAAATAGCTACTTCGATATATTAAAGAAATAGAAAAAGAAATTTGCAAGTATGAGCAAGAAATAAAAAACTAGAAAACGGCCAAGCAGATTTAAAAAACAATGGACCAGAACTTCTAGAAATGATAAATAAAGAAACTGAAAGCAAAAAAATTCAATGGATAGATTAGACAGCATTTGAGATACAGAATAAATTAAATGGAAGACAGATTTGAAGAAATTATTCAGAGTTCACAGAGAGATGAAAAGATTAAAAATATGAAATAGAGGTTAAGAGATACAGAGAACAGAATGAGAAGCTCTACCATAAGTCAACCGTAGTTCCAGAAGGAGATACTACAGAAAATGGGAAAGACATCATACTCAAAGAAATAAAAGGTGAGACTTTTTCAAAATTGTTGAAAGATACTCATTTTTAGCTCTAGGAATCCCAATGAAATCCATGTGGAATAAAGACAGAGAAATTTACACCTAGTTACGAGACAATGAAGCTGCAGAACACGAAAGAAAACAATATATTTAACATAACCAGAGAGAAATGCCAGGTCACTTATAAATGAACAGCAATTAGAGAGCCAACTTTTCCACACTAACATACACAGCAAAAGGCGGTGGATTAACGGCTTCAATGACCTAAGAAAATATCCAGTAAAGGTATCTTTCAAAACTGAGAGCAAAATAAGATATTTTCAAGCCAACAAAAACCAAAAACCAAACCAAACGAGAAAAAACTTGAAGTTTTACCACCAAGAGACTCTCAGTAAAGGATAATGCTAAAGGATTTACTTTAGGTGAAAGAAAAATGATCTCGGATTCATGAAAGAATAGTGAGAAAAGGTCTTGATAAGTATGTGGGTAAATCTATACAAACACTGTATGAAACAATCTCTAACTAGTAGGGACAAAACAGGGTAGAACAAAAACACAGGATAATGACTATATATAAATTGGAAGAGGCAGTGGTTAGAATTAAACCAGTTTATGGTTCTTATACTATTTGAGAGGAAGGTAAAGACACTGATTAATTTTAGACTTTGTTAAATATGAGTATGCCTGTTAAAATAGCTGGGGTAACCACTGCAAGAACAGATGTAATTTCCAAATAAAGACGGAAAATGGAATGAGGGAGGAAACACTCCAACCAAAAAGAAAGAGCAGAAAAAATGGAAAGTCTATAAAGATGGTAGAAACAAATCACAATTCATCAATAAGATATACCTATCCTAAACATTTATGCACCAAATAGCACTGCCTTAGAATACACAGAGCAAACATTTCACCACTGTGGGGGAGAGACTGACAAATCTAGTGGGAGATTTTTAACATATTTTTCTCAATAACTGATAGATAATTCAGACAAAAACAGAAAAGCACCTATTGTAGATGATTTGAAAAGCACAATGAACTATCTTATATTGGTGCTCATATATAGAAAACTATATCCAATAATTAGAGAATATACATCCTTTTTACTCCTAAAATAGTTAAGGAAAAAAAGTGTAAAAAGATAAAATATGAGAAAGGAACACACAGAAGTGGTTCAATGCTTATTTCGAATTCTAAGGATCCAAACCTATTTTGTCTTAAAAAAAAGAGAATCTATCTTTCTTGTTCACTGACATATCTCTAGAGTCTAGCACAATGACGGGCACAAGTTGAGTGAGCAACTAGAGGTAATGAAGTACTTTCCAACATGGAAGAGAACAAGAGGACAAGGTGAGTGGTGCCAGTCTCTAGGGAGAATTCATACAGAAAAGAAAAGCAGAGCCATGATGATCGTCTTCAAATCCAAAGAGTCATGTGGAAGAATTTTCGAAAACCCAGTCTTTGTGGTTCCACATGACAGAGCAGTGAAGAGCAGACAGAAATCCCAGAGAAGAAGAATTTGTCCCAATATTAAGAAGAATTTTCTAACAACTCGCTGTGCAGTATTGGCTCGGAATTGCCCTGGCAGATCCTCGAAGGCCCCTTATGACCCTGTGGGGGACAAGAGTTTCTGTCCAGGATCCCAGACAACAGAATTCCATCCTATTCCAAATATTTCTTCACCCCAAATTCCCTGGATCCCCAGTCCCTAAAAGATCTGCCCAAGGTCCCAGATTCAGGAGGTGGGAAAAGAATAGTGAGAGCTCAGTCTCCAGGAACTCAATTCAGTGTCCTATCTGCTCCACCATTGGCCTCTCCATTAACCAAAATGAGCACATTTTCCTTATCGGCTGACACACACTAAGTTCACCCATGTCCCAGGAAACCCCACTTTTCCAGCACATGGCGAGGGATTACGAAAGCAAATAGAACTAGTTAAAATGAAAATTCCTAAAACCTTCCAGGAGAAGGAAAGCAAGCTCACCTTGATCTCCGCAGCAGATGGTTGAGTTGGGGGCCTGGCTCTGGGGGCTCCTCCTGCAGCTGGCCGGTCATGCTGCTCTCATGCTGCTGGGCAGGTGGGAAAAGGAGACCTGGTTCTGTGGGAAAAAGAGAAGGAAAGGTCACTTCTTCATCGTTTGCTCCTAGCTTTCCATCACCAGCCTGTAGATGACACTATCCAGAAGCCCTGGGAGTTCCTGGGGCTGGCCTCACCCACTCTCATGCCATTGGGGAGCAGGCAGGCATGTACTGGATGAACGTTTCCCACGCCCTCCCATGTGCCAGGCAAGGCTCTAAGGAATGAGGCTGCAGGATGAACTAAACGCAGTCCCTGCTCTCAAGAAACAGTCTAGCAGGAGAGAGAGAAAGAAAGAGAGATGAGAAAGACACGTATACATTTCATTAGAATATAATGTGGCAACTGCTGTGCTTTCCCCAAATCCATTCACCAGCCTACCTGTCCCACAGGGGAGCATAGGCAGCTTACAAGCGCTATAGCACGGGGCTTCTCAAACTACTATAGTTGAGATGAAGGACCAGTTGTCTTTAATTTCCAATCCATCGTGATTGAACACTTCTATAAAATATAATAAAAATGAACTGCTAGAAAAATGAAATGAAAAAATGTTCATACAAACTACAAGCCTACTTTTTACAGATTACTCTGTCAAATGGGTATGAAAGTTTCTAAGTGCTTTCTCTCTAATTCTGCACTTATATCATGGACCGGTAAACAGTTTGCAGATCAGCATCATCCCACGAACCACAGTTGAGTAGCACTGCTATAGTAAAAGCTTATAGAATGCAACTCTCCTAAGATGTCTGGCTGACCTCTTGGTTCTGAGAGTTCAGCAAGTTTCTCTCCAAGGAAGGAGAGCCATTGCAAGGACTTTGGAAAAGTGTGGCTTTGGGGTGTTTGGACAGAGACAGTGTCAGGTAATAGAGCAGGATGCTCAGGGAACCTGGTCAAAAGTTGTGCCTGGAGCCCTGCCCTGCTCCATGAACTTCCAACCCTAACTCATGGCAACCCCAGCAGAAGCTACCGCCCTGAATGAGAACAAAGTGTCATCTATTAAAATGGAAAGGGACATTTCAGAAAATAAATCATTTCCAAAATGTCAAGAGGGCTGCTGGTGTTCATTCCTACTATTTAATGCTATAAAAATGATTTTTTTTTTTTAAATTGAGAAATCCTTTGTCTGTGACAGTCAGCTCCAAAAAAAGCCTTTAAGTGCCTATTGCCTTAATACTTTAGGGAGAGATTACAAGTCATTTTCATCCATTTGAATGTTTAAGAGAAAGTGCTCATTCCTCTAAACTCTCAGCTTTTAAGTAGTGCTTATTTTAAACTTTACAAGAAGATAACTCTGCAGAAGAAAAATTCTTTTCCAAATCTTTTTTTTTTTTAAATGCAAGCACATATACACTCTTACTCCCTGCTTCAAATGCTAAATCATCTTCAATTTGGGAGTTTGTTGCTCATGAAATTCTAGCGATAAGCACATCATAAACATTCCTAGAGGAAGGGAATGCTTTTGAAGCCATACTTGTGATGTTATAAAGATTGTATATCATTATCTCTGAATGTTGACGAAGAAAAGGTTATGGAAATAACTATTTATGTACAAATAAGTCAATATAGTAACTGGCAACCTACATGGCAGATAGTGGCATGGGGTGGGAAGCAGGAATGTACTTCCCTCAGCCTCCATGAATAAATGTGCTATCCTTACTCTCAACATGGGAAAGTAATACTCCAAGTTCCCCAAGGCTACGTGAGTCTTTGGAACTAGCCTGTGCAAAGGTTCTGTGACGAGAAGCAGCATGGTCTGTTCTAGCTATGAAAGGAGGCTCTAACAAGGATCCAGTAGGTTCTTGACCTTACACCATGCTTCCATCACGGTCGTATTCAAAGCAAGCATTAAAAATGTGCAGGTTTTTCAAGAAGTGCCCAAGAAGTTACCAGGAAAAGAGGTACATATCTTTTAAATTCTCCCTCATCCTAGGCTGGAAAGAGGCATCCAAAAAGAGAAGCCATCTTGTCCCCCTCCTATTTTATAACAACTTTTAGGACTCATCTATTTTCTCTCCAACAGTGGTAATTTGGCTAAATCTAATCTGGCCCCAGTGGTAAAAATTAGTTGGTTAATTCTGACGTAAGACTGACAATGAGTGTGGTTTTGGGGATGTGGACAAGTATTAAAATTATTGCTGGAGAAGCCTCATGGTGGATGTTACTTTACGAAGATCATACAATTTCAAGTACAGAATATGAGCTTTGGGACCAAGCAGACCTGGGTTCAAATCTGGCCTTATCCCTCATGGACCATTTGGCCTTGTTCTTCTGTAAAATAGGGTTAGCAATGCCTTCCCTACAGTGGTCCTAGGGATATCAGCAAGCATGTTGGTCCCACAGTGAGCACATTGCCTGGCTCCCAGCAGGTCTTGGATAAGTGACAGCATTACTATCACTGCACACCAGTGAGTGGGGACAGCCATGCCCCTCCCTCAATGTGAATATCAACAGGAATCCAGGAAATGATTTCCCAGGCCCACAAGGACTCAGTGGTTAGCCAGCACTGACCAAGGGTCCTGATGATTCACTATTTCTTGGTGTGTGCCCTCAAGGATCCCCAGCCACTGTACTGAGAGTTCCCAGTTGGAAGTCCCAGGGCTGACCCTCAATGAGTCAAACTTTGTCGGCCCCAGGCTCGACCTCCCCAAAAGAATCCAGATGCCATTCCAGGGCTCCTTCCAGGAGCTCGGCCAGCAGCCAGTAGACTTGGGTTCTAGTTCTAGCTCTACCATGAATGAATGGGGTTCCCTTGGACAAAGAGCTGAGTCCTAGATGGCAGAGGAGATATAACAGCCACCCCATCTTGAAAGCCTCATATAGGCCAGTCATGGTGCTGTGATTTCCCAGACAGTTATAAGCCCTACTAGGGCAAGGGCAAGGTCTGCTTTTTTTTCCACCATTGTGTCCCACAGGCTAGCAGAGCAGTTTTCAATCCTGACTGCACGTAGTTAAAACAATCCTGCAGAGTCACTGCTGGTATTACCATTTTACAAGTGAGAAAACTTGAGGCTTGCTGACTTGTCCAAGACCACAAACCTGAGTGGTGGAGTCAGAACGTGAAGCCAGAAGGCCTTCCTATTTACTCCATTATCACACGGCCTTACAAAACTGGTATCTTACTTACCTCTTTCTCACATGACCAGCGAGGACACGGCCCTGGAAAGTAGTGTGCCTTTCCAAAGACTCAACCGGCAAGCTGCCAAGGAAGGCCATAGTCTTCCCACTGTCCCACACTGCTGTCTGGGCCTCAGTTTCCCTTCTGCATACTGGCGGTAAACAACGCTGTCTCACATACTGCACTACTGTTAGAGTTTAGTGAGGAATGAAGATTTAAGAGTCTTAGGGAGGAAAACAAATAATGTACAGAAAGGAACTCTTTAAATGGCCCAAACCAAAGAAGAAGGGTTTTCTCCTCAGCCACAAGGCAGTTGAAAGGAAAAGAACAGCTCATATCCCACTGGACAGGAGGTTGGGCACAACCTGGGAAGGGAGGAGACACAGGACATAAACTATGGAGCTTTTGAAATGGGAAGCAGGACCAAATGTAATGTGAAGGCTTCCCTCCATGCCACCCACAATACATTAGAAGTTGGCACAGATTTTTAGAAACAGGAAAAGGAGGAGGAGGAGGAACAGGAGGAGGAAAAATTAAATCTGCAGATTTAATCTAAGAACACTAAGAGACAGTGTGGAGAGTAATCAATGCAGTGAGGAATCTTAGACTCCAGTCACCTGGGGGCCAACTATTCCGTCAAGTGAGTTCTCCTATGTAGAGATGATGGTGACGTGAAAGAAGATCTAATTTTCACGCGAGACCCCTCCACACACTGCCAAATGCCCAAAAGCTTTCCAAATGTGGGGAAAACTCCCATCCCTTCTCCAAACATCTCTCCTCCTTTTGTTGCCTTATTTCTACCCCCATGGAGGTTGGGAAAAGAATAACTTTCATATACTGGAGGAGATAAGAGGCAGATCACTTAATCAGACCTTTATGCACCTGGTTATTCCAGAACGCAGAAGCTGGGCCATTCACATCAATATCAGAGCAGCTCAAACACTGTGAGAACATCAAGTGGACTCACTGTAGGTTGACAATGGATAGCAGGCCACCATCCGCTCTCCAACCTCCTCAGGTCTCCCACCCCCTTGCTCACAGCTCCAACCAACTTGTCTTTCAAGTTTTCACACACTCCAAGCTCTTTCCTACTCCCCAGGGCCTTTGCACATGCTAGTCCCTCTAACTGGAATGCTCTTCTCCTAGCCCCACCTCCCCCCATTAATGTTTAGTCAGCTTTCAGGTTATAGTATCAGTTAGACTTCTTTGACCTCCCAGAAATTTAAATGTGCAGCAGCACTTATCACAGTTGCAATTAATTAATTATGTGATGAACGAGTTGGTGCCCCAGACTGTAAGCCCTACTAGAGCACAGGCAATGTCTAATTTTTTCACCATTGTGTCCCATGGGCTAGCAGATCAGTTCTCAATCCTGACCGCACATCAAAATCACTTAGGGAGCTTTAAACAACACAGATGCTTGGGTTCTACCACAAACCTAATATATAAGTGTTAAAAGGTTGCCAGGTGGTTGTAATATGTGGCCAAGGCTGAGAATCGCTGACTCAAGAAGGCCGTGGGTGCTGCTGGGCTCATGTCCTACAGCAATCTTCAAGTGGCCAGGGAGTTATAGTAGGACCTTGCTCCCTTTGCTTGTGTGGATACAATGTATAATTTAAATGTTGTTTTCCACCCCAGAGACTAAATTTGAGGAAATTCTGGAAGGGGTAAACAAACTCCTCATTGTTAGAGAAGAAAACTATTCCTTTCATTAAGTGTTCCCCCTACAGACTCTCCCCCAGCACTCCCATGTCCACTAACCCTGGTTTATCACCGTTATCCTCAGGGCCCACAGATTAACCTGATGTGTTCCCGAAATACACTTAAATCTTTGGGGTAAATCCTCTAATTAAAAAAAATTTCAAATACGCCCAGCTATACTATGCAGTAGAATGCAAAACTTCACATTAAATTTTATTAAAACAGGAGAGTTCAAAGCCAATTCGTGCTGGGATGGCCCTCTAGGCCAGTCCCAGGCCTCAGGTAGAGGTGCTTTGCAAAAACTCACCCAGGGGGCACTGGGATGGGAGAAGCCATTCCTAGGGGCGAGTCATCCGCATTGATCTGGCCTTTCTGGGGCAAGCCAAGAGCAAGCTGTCCCTACCCACTCAGTTACCCTTACTAAAGGGAAGAGAGTAAGTGCTGTGGTCTGAATGTCTGTGTCTCCTCCCCACTCCCAAATTCATATGCTGAAATCCTAACCCCCAAGAGTGATGGTATCAGGAGGTGGGCCCTTTGGGAGGTGCTTAGATCATGAGGGTGTAGCACTCATAAATGGGATTAGTGCCCTTATAAAAGAGACTCCAGAGAACAACCTCACCCCTTTCACCTTGTGAAGACACAGCGAGAGGGTGGCAACAGCTATGAACCAGGAAGAGTGCCCTCATAAGAACATCAAAATCGCCATGCTGGCACCTTGATCTTGGACATTCCAGCCTCCAGAACTGTGAGAAATAAATTTCTGTTGCCTTTTAGCCACCTTGTCTGCGGTATTTCATTATAGCAGCCCGAACGGACTAAGACAGTAAGATGTGTGAAAAAAATCCAAACTCTTAACCGGCACAGGAAGTAGCAACTCCAGTTACCTGATGGTTTCACCAGCCCAACCAAAGCACTGTTCAGCCGTGTTCCACAACCCTGTGTGAAGCAGACTGTCATTTAAATAACTGTAGGATGAGTTGTCCTTCACACAGCGGTTCTCCAACTTTCGTGTCCACAGGGACCGCCCAGGGAACTTAAGAATGAAGCTTCCCTTTGCACCCACTAAGTTGGCCATAAAATGAAAAAAACAAAAACGAGTGTAGTGAGAATGTGGAGAAGTTGAACCCTTAGGCACTGCTGGTAGAAATGGAAAATAGTGCAGCAGCTTTGGAAAATTTGTGTGGCGGTTCCTCAAAACTTTAAAAATAGAATTACAATGTGACCCAGCAATTCTACTCCTCAGTACATAGCCAAAAAAGAAAAAGAAAAGGAAAAAGAAAACAGGTACTAAACAACAACAATAAACAAAAAACCAAAACCTGTTCACAAACGTTCAAAGCAGCTCTAGTCGCGAAAGCCACGAAAGTGGAAACGATCCAAATGTCCATCAACTAATAGGTCAAACAATCCGGTCTATCCATGCAATGGAATACTATTCAGCCATAAAAAGGAATGAAGTACTGATACGTGCTACAACATGGATGACCCTCAAAAACATTATGTTAAATGAAAAAAGACACGAAAGGTCACACATGGTATGATTCTTTTTATCTGAAACACCCAGATAGGTAACTCCACTGAGACGGAAAGCAGATCAGTGGCTGCCAGGGGCTGGAGGGAGGGGAGAATGGGGAATGGCTGCTTAGTGAGTATGGGCTTTCCTTTTGAGGGGATGAAAAGGCCTTGGAACTAGATAGAATTGATGGTCCAATAACACTGTACGTACACTAAATGCCACAGACTTATACATATCAAAGTTGTCGATAGTTGATTTTATGTTATGTGAACTTTACCTCAATTAAAAAAGTGAAAAGACACTTCCTGGGCTCTACCATGACAGATTCTGACACAGTAGCCCTGGGCTGGGCCCAAGAACCTGCTTTTTAAAAGAACTTCTGGGTAATTCTGACATGAGGGTCCCCGCCAAGTATGTGCCAGGCACTGGGCTTGGTGCTTTCAAATACAGTATCTCAGAATCACACCTCAAAGTAGGAATGATCACTGTTTTGTTTCAGAGATGAGGAGACTGAGGCTCAGAGAAGTTAAACAAGTTGCCCAGGGCACACAGCTGATTAACAGTAAGTACGGTCTGATTGCACAGACCATATTTTTCCCATAGTCCTACACTATGCCACTGTGTCCTTTAATAAGCTCTTCCAGGTGGCAGAAATGTCATTTTTGTGTTTATATGTACAAAATGCTCTTTGTCAGAGACTTAGATCATCTTACTCAAAGCGTGGTCCTCAGTATCCCCTGGGAATTTACTAGACGTAGAGACTCCTGGTCTACATCCAACGTTTGCCAAATCTTATTCTGCTATCCTCCAATATTCCTGTGTACATGAATATGAAAGTATGAGCATAACTGTGTCTCTACAGCTGTGCTGTCTGATATTGTAGCCACTAGCTACAAGTGATGATTTAGATTAAAGTTAATTAAAATGAAATAAACTTAAAAGCTCAGGTCCTTCAGTTGTACCAGGCACATGTGGTTAGTGGCCACCACACTGGACAGTGCAGAACAGAACATTCCCATCATTGCAGAGAGTTCTGTCAGTTAGCACTATTCTAGAGCACTACTGATGTTTGGGGTGAAAGAATTCTTTGTTGTATGGAGTTTCCAGCATATGGTATCACAGGAATTCTCAATCTGGGGGTGCTTCTGTCCCTCAAAGGACACCCAGCAATGTCTGGAGACATTTTTTTGGTCATCATAGCTGAAGGGTTCTATTGGCATCTAACGGGTAGTGGCCAGGGATACTGCTAAATATCCTGTCATGCACAAGACAACTCCATGACAAAGAATTATTTGGTTCAAAATGTCAGTAGTGCCAAGGTGAGAAACCCCGCTCTAGAGTAATCAAGAAAACACAGTCATTCTCAGTAAAACTGGAGGCAGGAGACTCATGAGGCCAAAGTGCCCCACTGCCATCCACACCCCGCTTTGCCAAATTCAGAACCCCTAAGCAAACAGCTATCTATCTATCTATCTATCTATCTATCTATCTATCTATTTATTTATTTATTTGCCAAGAATGCAGAATAAAAAGTCCTGACTCTTAGAATAATCTATGAACTCATTACTAAAATGAAGTCCCTACACTTCAAACCCCAAGGCCTGAGAAAGGCACATTCGTTTGTGTCATTGTTGTTTGGCATGCGATAAATTCCACAGGAAATCAAAACCTGCCTGTTGGTTAGGTGTAGATATCATTCCTTCATTTGCTCATGCATCTATTTATTTAAAATTATTTACTGAATACCTGACCTGTTATGTGTCAGATACCCTTCTCATGTTAGAAATAGAGCAGTAAATAAAAGAAACCAGGTAGTTCCCTGCCCTTGCGGAGCTGACATTCTAGTGGAGGAGGCTGACAGTACACAAGTAAACAAATACACCAGCCGTACAACGGTAGGTAGGATAAGTGTTATGAAGGAACATTAGCCAGGGTAAGAGAACAGAGGGGTGATGCGAGATCGGTATCTGAGGTCATCTATCTGAAGTGTGACAAGGGAAGGTCCCCTGAAGAGGTGACATCTGGGCAGAGACCTGAATGAACCGAGATTGAACCAGATAATTCAAGGAAGCATGAGAGTTCCAGGCAGAGGGAACTGCAGGTGTTGGGGTCTTCGGTGAAACGAGATTGGTGGAGGGGGGAGCGCTGGCAGTGAGGTCAATGAGGTATGCAGGAGCTGGGTAGCTGGGATAGGAAACCACTGGATGGCTCTAAGCAGAGGAATGATGGGTTTGATTAACTTTTAACACAGAGAACAGACTATAAAGCAAGAGTAGAAAAGGCCAGACCAGTTACAAGGCTGCTTATAGATTTCTAGGCAAGAGATGGTGATGACTTATTATGAATGAATTCATTAACAAAATCATTAATTTTAACACTAGTTCTCTACTTAGCCAATGCTATTAATATTCTAGCTCAGATATATCATGAGTAGACCAGGCATCAAATTCAAGCTAATTCTATGCAAAAATGCATTTTGGGTTCCAAATGATCAACCTGGGTTTTAAAACAGATGTGTGATCTGGAAGAAGACAGCGGGAAAGGGAGGTAGGGGTTAGGAGGGGAAAAAAAGGAGTATTCTCCAATTATTCCCCTTTCTCCAACACCATCAGAGAAGACTCTGAGAGGGGTTTTACCATCATAATTTCAAGGGTTGTTGGGCAGTGGATGGTTGAGACCCAGCTCTACTGCTACAGGCAGAGCAGAAGGGAAAGGACTGGTTCTCTCAGAAGGATGGCACCACAGCTGTGAATGGAGGAAGGCATGGAGTCTTTTCCAAAAGCAGGAAAGCCTCTACTTCTGGGGTCTCTGAGTTTTCAGGGCAACGCAGCCATGTCAGGGAAACAGACACGCAGTTGGCAGACTTAGGGCAGAACAATCCAGCAGTGCCTCTTCCTAACTGCACAGCACTGGGCATGCCACCCGTTCTCCCCAATCCTTTGTAAAACAGAAACAAGACCCCTTTCTTTCACAGAGCTTGTGAGGGGTCAAATCAGATGATGCCTGTGCTAAGAGTGATGACGACTTCCGGTCTATATGTCTAAGTCGGCAAGTGCATCTTCTGAAGCAGATGCAGAACCCACGATCCTCCACAGGCACGTGGGTCGGTGCTGTCCTCGTGTCCAGGTAATTCCGCTTTACCCATAGAAAGGGGCTTCTGTTCCATTAATTCATCCATTCAACACGCATTCACTGGGTCTTAGTGCCAGGCGTGGTATTCAGAAGAAACAGAGTAAGATGCAGTCCCTACTCTCAAAAACATACAGGCAGTGGGGGCGGCAGGAGCCATGAAAACAGGTTCCTCTAATCCTCCTTTTCTCTCGGTGCATGGTGATCACTTCCCAGATAGATTTCATCCCTTTAGACTAGAGCCACCAGCCTTCTGGGGCCTGCAAACTCCCCTTGACTACCGATAACCTGCAGCATCTACCCTGGAGACAGTGACCTCTGCTCCTCTCCACACTGTCAAGCAGGCCCAGTCCTTTCTGCTGCAGTGGGAAAGGATGGTGAGTAACATGCAGGGCTTGCTGGGCAGAGAGAAACTGGAGAAGCTTTGTCTCAGCAAGGCCTTCCTTCCATCATCCACCTCCTCCCTCCAGTGGACATGGCTCCAAGAAAAAAGACCAGGATGGGTCAGACCAGGACACCCACTCCTGACCTCCAGCTCGCCTAGGGCACAGCATCTCTCCAGCATTTCCCAAGAAACATCTTCAAGAGAAGGCCCCAGCTCTGAGTCATCTGAAGCAAAGAGGAGACCTTGTAAAAATAACTCCAAATATGAGCCTCCTGTATTCACATTATTCAAGATACAAAGAATTTAAAAGCAGGGCAGGAAGCAGAGGAGGAAAGTGTCGTTCACATCAGTTTTCTTCACATGACAAGCAGCCAGGAACTCACTTGCTGAGCCCCATTGCTCTCTCTCTCCTTGGAGTGATTACATAAGCTGGAGAGAGGGTCTTCTTTGCAACCTTCTGACTCTCCCACCCACCCCTCTTCATCTGTCACCTCCAAGTCTGAGCCATCCCGGTAACCTGTGCCAGCATTCAGAGGGGCTTGGTTGTGCTCTCTCTTGGATGTCTTCCCTGAAACAGGGAGTTCCACTGAAGCCCCAAGAGCCTCCACTGAGCTCCAGCAGTGGGATTTCTGTCACCGTGACCATGTGAGGGAGAACCTCTGGGGGAAGTCCGGCAGGACCGGCCAGGTCCCTAGTGGCACATGTGGTGGGGCTTTCTTGGAAGACCCTGGATTTCGAAATGTTAGGATATCTGGGCTGTGTGAGAACTCGTCTGGTCATATTTAGGGCTTCCCGGACTCCAAGAAGGGAGGTGCTGCTGACTATTTCCACTCAGCTTTCTGGAAGATGTGGGTCTTTAAGGGCCATGGAGGTAAGGATGGAGATTCTGAGATAAGGAAGAGACCCGAGTAAGAGGAAAAGCAAAGGAACAAGATGAGAAATAAAAAGACCCTGGGTAGTTAGGACAGGCAGAGGTGTGGCCATCAGCGTTTATTTAGCATTTATTAAACATGGCCCTTTATAGGGAGCCATCATAGCGGTGGTTCCCAACCTCCCGTGGCTTATAATAAGAACACACTAATAACTACTTTAATCAAGTGCACGTACATATTAGGAAATAAAAACCCCGACCAAGTTATAGTAAATCTAAGTCACAGCTGAAGTCAGAACTCTGCCCCATGCCAGTAAAAGAACTATTAGCAAATTCATTACTTTGTGCTTTGTAAATACCCCTATTCACAAGAAAACATGCTTCAGACTATGATGCTACCCTGACTGCAGGCACTTCATCAACATTCAGTTTCTGGCTTCATAACCAGAAGCCAAGCTTACCCTATGCTTTCAAATATCTACAGTTATGTTATGGCGTAGACACAAACAAGTCTTGCAAAATAAAGCTCACACACCCAATAAATATTTGTTGAGTGTCTAACTATGTGCCAGGCATTGTTGTATGTGGCTGTGTACAATGGTGAACAAGGAAAACAAAACTTCCTGCCCTCGTGGAGCTTTCATTTAATAGGGGCAACAGAAAATAAAGGAAATAATTAAAATACATAAGTATGTTAGATGGTTACAGATACTATAGGGAAAAGTAAAGCATGAAATGGGTAATAGTCAAAGAAGGCCTCTCTGAAAAGATGACATCTGAAAACGATCTGAAAGAGGTGGGGGAACCATGGGAGGATCTGCGGGAAGGGACTCCCAGGAGGAAGGAACAGCAAAGGCAAAGGCCCCGATATGACTGAGGAGTCAGAAGGATGGTATGGCTGGGAAAGGGAGAATGAGGAAGAAAGCAGGAGAAAATTAGGTCACAGGGAGTCAAAGGGTGCTTTTAAAATGAATAAAACAGAGAAATAGAAGTATGATGGAGAGACCAGCTTGTTTACATAAGGCACTTAGGAAAGGCCTTGGTAAGGAGGTGTCAGTTGAGTTGAGACCTAGAAGAGAAGTGAAGATCTGAAAAGATCCGAGAAGAGAGCATTCTAAACAACCGAGGCAACAAGAGCGATGGCCCTGAGGCACGGATGAGCGCGCACATGGCAGGTACACAGTGGGTGGGACAGAGGCGGAGGAGTAGTGGGAGGGAGGTTCCCATCACTTACAGTAGTGATTCTCAACCCGGAGCGATTTTGCCCTCCAGAGGACATATGACGATGTCCGGAGACATATTAGGTTGTCGCAAGTGGGGAAGTGTTATTGGCATCTGGTAGGTAGAGGCCAGGGATGCTAATAAACATTTTGGAATGCACAGGACAGTCCCTGCGTTGATAATTCTCAACACAGAATTATCTGGCCCGAAATGTCAATAGTACTGAGGTTGAGAAACCCTGGTGCAAGGCCTTGCAAGTCATAAGTCTATGTGCACACACAGAAGCACAGAGGAGTAACGAACACCTCTGTCTGCCAGAGTGCAATCCTAACACAGGGCACATCCATCACAGCTGGGTCCAGTGTATGTGTATGGAGATGAAAGAAAGGGTGCTGGCATCAGCTCTTAGAACACAGTGAGTCAGGGTGGGAGGAAAAAAGCTGTGATAAGGTTAATCTAGCCTAATTGGGAACCAAGAGGGAGCTCCTGGAGTAGAGACAAGGGGTGCTGAATGTGGGGAGGCCACTGAGACTATGTGCAAGCAGACAGAGGACACCAAGCACTGTTTTTAAGCAGCTGATGTCGCTGAAGAGTTGAGACAGGGCCCGGGGTGAGGAGAGAGAAGCTTCCCTGTTACAGTGAAGGGGCAAAGGGCTGGAGAATGCTACAAGTGTGAAGGGCATAGGTTGAGGCCAGTGCATAGACAGCCCAGGACTCAAGAATGAAATTACCAGGACAAACAGTCATGGACTGAAGAAAAGGGACTTGGGTAGGAGTGACATGGGGGGAGGACCACTCAACCCAGACACACAATACCTGGAAGAGGAAAATGAGAAACCAGAAAGACCTAGAAAATAATAGGGGGCATTTTCAGTATGATCTCAAATTTGGTTATTACTACAGAATGGGTTGTTTTCTGCTCCACTCAGGGTGGAGGCACCTGGAAGTCAGGCCTCCTTGCTACTGGTCAACACAGATAGGACTTCCGGTCGCAAGCGATTTCATTTCTCCCCAAAGTCAAGGAAGTCCACAGGTCCAGGGATGAGTGGCTGAGATGACCAATGGCTCTGACACACAGTTAACCCCAAGCGTGCCCCTCCTCCTCACCCTTGTGATAATCTCGATGATTCATCTGGAGAAGCTGGTCCCACCTCAGTGGAAAAAAAACCTAGATGAGGTTTTCATCACTTAGAAATGAGAAAAATTTCTCAGTGTAGATGCAGGCCAGAACCATTCCATGGTCACTATGTAGGGAAGCCTTCCTAATTTGGGGGAGAGTGAGAAGGAGGGGCTGCATCACAGTAATTTTGTTCCAACAGAATTCCTGGTGGCATTCTCAGGTCCATGTTTGTGTGGGTTCGAGCAGGCAGACACCCTCACTAACACTCTCATCAGTGCTAGCTCCCTACCTCTACGGTTTTTTTAAGTCACATTTACTCTTCTCCATCTATAAAACATGTTCCCTGTAAAAGTTTTAGTAAACATATACAAAATAAAAAGGAAAACCACTCAGAATCCTGTTACTTTGTGAGAATCTTTTTCTTTCTCTTTCTTTCTTTCTTTCTTTCTTTCTTTCTTTCTTTCTTTCTTTCTTTCTTTCTTTCTTTCTTTCTTTCTTTTTCTTCTCTCTCTCTCTCTCTTTTCTTTCTTTCCACTAAATTTTTCAGACGCTATTTTTGAGATCATATTGTATATATAATTTTGTGACCTGTTTCTAACATAAACATTTTGTCATGTTATTAAAAGCTCTTTGTAAATACTAGCTTTAACCACTGACTAATAACCCATTGAAAATTATGGTATAGTCCATAATTATGGTATGTTATGAGAAGCAGAGGCCCACATCCTCCAAGAATTTATTTCACTTAATGCAGGTACTTTAAAGTGACCCCAGAGCCTTGAATACAGAAATTGTCACCATTTTCTTAATACTTACTAAAATGAGCCAGGTACTCTGCCTCCTACTATGTCAGGTGGCTGTGGGGGTTAGATGTGGGGATGACTTAATATCATACTGTCATCTGCAAAATGTTTTCCCTCTCTCCAGACTTGGGACCTCTACATTTCACTTGGTTGAGAGTCATATCCCATCTCATTCTTCTCACAGGAATACTAGAGTTTCACCTTACATTTTCAGTTGAGGGGAAGCTCCAAGTCTTATTTAGGCATGGGGGATGGAGAAAACATGGTTTAGGTTCTGAGAAGCAGAGCAAATGTGGACAATGGAAAAGCTCCGAATGGTCATCAGGTATAAGGATATTCAGGGTTTGGTCAGTCATAGCCTGCAGGCCAACTGGCCAGCTGTCTACATAAATAAAGTTTTACTGGAGCACAGCCACACTCATTCATTGAAGTATCATCTATGGCTGCTTTGAGCCATATTAAGCAGAGTAGTTGTGAAGAGATCATACAGTCTGCAAGCCTAAAATCTTTACTACCTGGCTTTTTAAGACAAAGTTTGCTGAACCCTGTTTGTAGGCCGACCATGCTCCAAAATCTGTGCTCTCCCTTATTCACCTGAGAGCTATCCTGGAGAAGCAGCTGCCCAGCCTGGAACTACATCTCCCTGCTCCTCCTGCAGCAAGGTGGGGCTGTGTGGCTATTTCTCACCAATGAAATGTGGGCCAAAGGATGTGTGTCATTTTGGGACCAAAATGGTTAAGAAGTGGATGAACCTCCACCACCTCCTTTTTTTCCCTTCCACCCGAACCTTGTGAACTCCTAGGCCCTGCAGCAGTGTTTCTTATCCTTTTTTCATCATTATTCCCGCTGTAAGGATCTTTTTAGACACTTTTTTCCCTAGTCTCCTTCCTCCATGAAATTGTAATACTAAAGATACACTGTATATTTGTTTAGGTAGCATATGTATGTTGATAATTTACATGTGAGAATATATGAGATTTTTTTCTGCTCCCTTGAATGCAGTATTGCCCTGTTGAGAATGTAATATCCAGAGAATAGCAGAGTCACAAGATGGAAAGTGCCTGGGCCCCTAAATTACCTTGTGGAGGAATGTTGGGCACAGTAGACTGGCACCTGCATTTGACTGTTATGAAAGCAAGAAATGATTTCTATCATTTTTAACCCCCCCAAACTAGGAGATGATTATGGTAGCTAACATTGCCTTAACGCATTAATACAAGGTCTAAATTTGATTTGTTCTATTTAAAGTACAGATTGGATAGGCATGCAACATTATAAAAATAGAGGGCGTCTCCTAAACCTGAAAGAGGTAAATTCAGAATTAAAAGCCCCTACTTTAGATAGAGGAGTCTAGCCTGTTAGCCCTTGAAGTCATATAGGCAAAACTTTTAAACAGATTCAAGAAGAATTGAGATCAATTCATGAGAGCAAACTATTAAAGATGGACAACAAATTAACTACATTTATATCCTTTCCATCTGGACATATCAACACCAAGATGAGAATGAAATAATTTTTTTTTAAAAGACCTAATTTCAAATAGCAAAGAAAACAGGTGAGAGCTAGTGATGGAAAGGATTCCAAACAACTAATAAAGAAAAAAAGAACAGGCTATATGGAAATTAGAGAACTGATGATATTTCTACCATTTTGAAGCCTGAGCTTGGAATGAGCTCCAGCCTCACTATGGGCTCCATCAGCCTGGCAGAGTGACAAAAGAGGCTCGCGACTCAGAGATCTTGGGGCAATGGAGGCAGCAATCAGATGTGGGCTTAATGAAGGGACTTACATAAATCTAAAGTCATAAGAGTTGAAAGTTCTCTGAACTTCTCACGAAAAGCTCGAGCAAAAGAAAGAATTTCCTTCTCTAAAGAAACAAATGGACCCAAAGAAAAGATATGAAGATCAGGAAGCAGTAGAACCCAACCTAGTAAAATAATAGGGAAAATCCAGATGACAGTTGTGTAGCAATTCTAAAGGAACAACAACCAGAATCCAAACTTAGGAAAGAATGGAGGACTCTGGAGGGAATGGAGAATATTCAAAACATTCAACTGGCAAAGAGAGTTTCTTGGAGAAAAATAAAGGGTATGATAATGGCAAATATGGTAAGAAGCAATGAGATGCTCTTGGAAAAATAATAAAAGCTGTTAAAAAAAAAAAAAAAAGGATTCGTAATACATTACTTGGTTCCAAAGAGGGTAAGAGATCAGGCATCAGGGTCACACACTTAAATGCCTTCAGGATTAGGCAAATAAGTAAATGAACTAAGCAGGCTAGGTACGGGAGCATATGCATATACTATATGAGTGGCAGCGACTGTGGCAAACTGGAGCGGGCATGCCCACTGCAAAGCAGGCAGCCTCCAGCAGTGTTACCATATGGGAAGTTAGACCACATGTGCCAGCTCTCTCAACTTTTAGAACAATACCCCGAACTCAAAGTCTTTTGTGAAGACTCCCCCTTTTTTAGAATGTTGGATGAATTTTTTTTTTTTTTTTTAAATCACTAGGCACACCAAACAAGTACGTCCGAGGGTGGACTGTCAATCTACGACTTGTTTAAACATTCACGATCACAAACTCTGCTGATTTTTCGGTCTTTAGAATCAACCTACGGATAAAAGCATAGAAGATTCAGTGGCAGTTACAAAATACAAATGTTATCACTCTTAACAATATAGCAGTAAAGGCAGAGATGACAGAAATCAGAAAGCAGAAGACAGCTGGGGTAAGGACACTAACACCTTCATCTCCCGGAGCAGGGAATCAAGAGATACTGTTGTTAATGAAGAAGAACTGTGATAGCAAGTATCTCACTTATCAAATTAACCAAGTAGAGGAACTATAAGGATACGACTATGTTGTGAGGATGTGGGAGGGGAGGTAGAAGAGTGGTATGAGTGAGCTAAATCGTCACAACAGGAAGTAAGCTGATAATTTTAAAACAGAAATAAAATAAAAGCATATTATTTTAAAATATGGAAGTAAATGCCAGAAAAAAATAATTGAAAGAGTTAAAAGTGGTTGCCCCAAGGGAGTGGGACTGGGTTAGGGGAGAACTATCCGGAACATTATTTTTATTATAAATTTTTTCTGAATTTGTCTCTCCCTTCCCCCATTCCAAGAACAATAACAACAACAACAAAACACCTTCTGTAAGAAAATGAAACAGATCAGTTCATGGGGTTGATTATTGAGCCAGCCTGCAAGGTTGACTCTCAGTAAGATACTATAGATGGCACTCAAAAAGGTTTAAATGAAAATAATTTGATGAATGACCAGTTACAGAGGGAGGGTTAAGGGAATTGACATAGATGGTACAGCACCCAGAGACTAATACCAGCAAGAAGCCCTTACTATTTCCAAGCGTGAAGGGCAAGGGTAGAAAACGGCCTTTCTGGAAGCCAATGGAGCGGTGGGTACTTATACTACAACCTCTTCTTCCTCCTATTCTTGGATCTCCTGCTGGGCAAGGCTAAAACCTAGCAGGTAAAGCCAAGGTGCCATTTAATGTAATCCATAGGGCCAGGCTCCCAGCACACAGGAGGGCAGAGAATGGGACTAGCTAGGAAGAGCGGGGCGAGATGGAGAATACCCAGCACACATTCTCATACTCTCCATCACCTACCTAAGAGTGAAAAAGTATATCAGATGAACCACACATTTGCCCAGAGTGGTAATTTTGACCTTCTCTAGTTCAGCTGCAGAACTAAGGGATTGCCAAGAATAACTGATAAAGAATGTGAAATTTCCCCCAATTTTCATTAAAGAATATAGATGGACAACTTCCATATGTAGGCCTTGCATTTAGTCACAGAGGAGAAACAAGGTATATATATGAAGCAAGAATCCCATCAACTGACAAAAGGAGAACGAGACAGACTCACAGAGAAACATGATATGATGTGAAGTGATGAGCATCCAATAAAAAGTGCAACCACTTTTCATTCCTCCAAGCCCCAAACCAGGAGGCGACACGCCTCCTCAGGCTTTTCTGAAAAGAGGAGTCTTGCCCTTGAAGGATGAGTGAAATTAGAGGAGAGGAGAATTAGGTCAATTAGAATTAGCAAGTAGGTCTATCTGACCACGGGAGGGATGAGAAACAGGCTGGTGGCCAGGCTGGGGCAGCATAATGGAGGGATCCAGATGTCAGGTTAAGGAACTGGAACTTTACTTTTGGCAGAAAGGGTTGCCAAGGTTTTTGGATCAAGTGACATGCTGAAGCAGAAGGGAAATTACATAGGTGGGACCTGAACTGATGTTAATGAGAGAGAAGGTGGGGACATAAGGTGGAAGACTTGCTCCTGCTTAATATCTGTGGAAGGAGGAGAGGCAGGGAAGCTGGGATGGATGTAGGGAAGCACCTAGCTTGTTTTTTAAGACACCTACAGGATCATCTCCTCTATTAAATTTTTCTTGGCTAAACTCTGCCCTTCCTTGATAGTGAGAATATTAGACTCCAACTATTTGAGGTTGGAACACTTCACTGAACTCGTTCCCTGCTATTAATGTATGAATCCCATGAATGCAAGCATGGTGACCCTAGCTCAGGGCCGGGCCAGTAGTAAGTGTCCCATTGGATGGATGAAGGGATGGATAAATGGAGGGATGGATGGATGGATGGATGGATGGATGGATGGATGGATGGATGGATGGACAGATGGACGGCAGGTGATGGGGTAACAGGGGCCTGCATTAGGGTGGTAACAGTGCAAATGAGTAAAACAGCACAATCAGTAAAATCTGCCACGTGTATACTTCCCAGAGTATGCAGGCCTGATGCCTTTCTTTTTTGGAAAGTAGGAAATTATAACATAATTGCTTTATCACTCAACAAATATTTTCCAGCTTGTGAGGGCATGTTTGGTTATTAACAGATCGTGTAACAAATTAAGACGCAGGAAACAAACCATGAATGATAGGAAGGTAGGTGGGGCCCAGGGCAAGAACCAGAGATTAAAGCACCCTCAAATACACTTTTTAGGAGGATAGGGTCAGACACGTTGCCTTGCTTTCTTTAAAGGTTTGGTCATTTCATTCTTTATACTCCATTTCGAGAAGATGACAAGGAGCAAAGACTCCCTTTCCACACACCAACATTTCATCTCTTACACGGGCTTGTTTTTAACTAATGGTCTTGGCAAAAACCACAGAAAGCAAAACAGTGCTCCTGCATTAGGTTCCAGAATAACACCAGCTGTTGGAATTAAACAGCCAGGCTGGTAGCCTAATGACGAATAAGAACAATTTCCTTCAAAAAGTGCCATTAGTAGACTAGGAAGGGACTTTTGGGTCCCTTGACAATAAAACTCGTCACTTCCAATCAGATAAAGCTGCTGCCCTAAATACTATAATCCTATTGACCAGTTATATAAGGACAGCATCGCTTACATCAGCGGACTGAAAATGATTGAGATTCTAGTCAGACTCTTTGAGACATTTAAGAATCCCTTGACACTATAAATGCCTACCAATACGGGCAGGGGGTCATATCTGGTAAGAACTCAGTACCACCAAGGCGGAAGTGAGTGGTGGCTAATTCTCGACCTTTCCTTCATCCAGGTAGGAAGAGAGAATATGTTTATTGTCTCCTAGTCTCAGAGTGAGGATGCCCAGTGACTCCTTGAATCTGTACTGTCCTGTGCATTTTCCAAAGTGATTTTGCCAACAGATCACCTAAGAATGTCAAGGAGTCACTATGGCAGGTTCCTTTATTCCTATTTTACAGATGGGAAAACTAAAGCACATGTATCTGTGTAAGCAACTTGCCCCAGGGTCTCAGAGAAGAGTCACTGAGCCAGACTGGTCTGGAATACTGGTGACTTGAATTCAAGGACCATGGCTTACTCATTTTTGTATCCCCAGAACCTAGCACAAAGCCTGGTCCTGGTCCATACTAAGTGCTCGATAAGTGTCTACTCAGTAGAGGACTCCTGGTGCCAAAATACTACATCAACCTCTCTCAGGACTGGATTTCTTTATCTCTAAAATGGGAATGACAATATTCTTCTCACAGAGTTGATGTGAGGATCAAACGCATTCGTATAAGTAAAGCTTTTACAATGCTGCCTGGCCCGTGGTTAGTACTCTAATATCAGTTACTACTATTATTGTTGATGTTGTAACTGCTATGAAGAAAAGAGAATATGGTAATGTGAAGGTGAGCGGCATGATAGCAGGGGCGGTGCTACCTAACCTAGGGTTCTGGGGACAGCCTTCCTGAGGACGACATTGGAGCAACACCTAAGTGAACAAAAGGGTCAGCCCTGCCAGATTTGGGGAAAGGCAGGGTAGGCAGGAGGGCAAAGGCCTGGAGATGGGAATGAACTCGGAGTATCTGAGGAACAGAAGGAAGGGGTACTTTTGGGATTACCCTGCCTTATTACGGTTTTTATGTCCCAATTCCTTTCCCTAATTTTTAGGAGGAAATGTGGAATTACCCAACTGAAGAGCCACCCCACAGCAGGCAGAGTCTTAAAGGCCACTCTAAAGATGTGGTCAAAGTATCTCAAATAGGTTTGAAGGACCCGCTTTGCTGAAAAAAAAAAAAAATCCCTTCAGTACTATTCATACATTTCTAAAACTGATCTTACTTCTGGCCCATGGACAACAGACTGGGGAGAACAGGGCTCCAAGTCACCTCGATCCTGAAAGTCCCCGCTTACGCTCAGCAGCAGCCGCTAAGAGCAATTTACCAGCATCCACCCCCAGTCGCCTCCTCCCTGAGCAGATCTCACCAGGAGCGAATCTGGTAAATGCAGAGGAAGGAGGCAAGACAGTACAGTCAGCACTGGAGAGAGACACGGTGGAAGGCAAACCACTGCACTGAAACAACACTCTCCTGGGTCGTTTGAGGTTGTTCTATGCTATTATCCCGGGAAGCCTGAGTTGGACCAAATCATGAGGGCCCTTTAAAGCCCTGGTTCCACGTGTCTTGTCCTAACTTCCTTTCAGGCTCAGTGAGAATGGATTTGGAGAGGAACAGCCCCTCCTCTTACCACTGGCCCTAGAGGTTAACACTGCCCCTGAGGCCGGCTGCTGGTGGCAGGAGGGGCTTCCTGAAATCAGCAGCCAGGCTTGTCTACATCAAGCCTATACCCCCATGACATTCACCCTCTGCTTCTGGATCACCCTATTGTGAGGTGGGTCCTGGACCACTCTGGCCAGCAGCACCCAAGGCCAATAGTGGAGAGTCTCAGGCTAGGGCTGCCTATTCTCCAGCAACGACCTCTCACCCTCCCAACGCCGTACCCCCACAGTGACTAAACCCCCAGAGGTGAGCTTGTCCTTCTGCTGAAGGACTGAGAATCACAACCTGGAACTCAGTCGCAGACCCATTTGCAGTTGGCCCATCACTCGGGCCCAATAAACCAAGTAAAGGAAACCCGGGAAGCCCAAGATTCAGGTAATTCTGGAAGCATACCACGAATGCAGAAGACTGATAAATTTTAATAATTGAAACTCATCAGTTGTATGTAGAAACCAACAAAAAAGGGCAAACAAAGTTAAATGTCAACAAAGTGAAAGACTAATTTTCCATATGCATATTAATATCCTTTATAAAGGAAGCTTAAAAATCATTAAGAAAATGATAAACACACAAAAGAAAAAAATGGGTTACAGGCAATCCATGAAAGGAGAAATAGAAAAGGTATGAAGACATGAAAAATTGCCAGCCTCAGGAGAAATCAATAAAATGCAGATGAAAAAAACTTATCAAACTGGAAAAGATTTTTATATCATATTGCAGCGTTGGCAAGAACGTGGAGAAAACAAGCATGCTCATACACTGATGGGTAACTGACCAATGTCTATCAAAACTTTAATGCACATGCACTCTGACCCAGGAACCTATCCTGCAGAATATTCACATTATATATACAAAAAGACACATTCAAAGAGACCCAACATTGACAGGAGTGTGGAGAAGTGGGCACATTCATGTACTCCTAGTGGGAATGCAAATTAGTATTACATTTATAAAGAGAAATTTAGCAATATGCACTAGAGATACCTTAAATTTTTGCATATCATTTGACCCAGAAATTCTACCTACAGAAATTCACCCTTAAATCGTCATGAATATGCTAAAGATTTAGCTACAAGGATGCTCATGTGCTGTTTTAATGGGAGGGGTGAGGGGAGACAATACAAATGTGCAGAACCCGAGACTGGGTGAGTAGAAGGTATAGACAGAGAAGAGAATACTACAAAACCATTCCAAATTACGCTGCACGCCTTCTGGTTAAAAAATGGTAGATGGCAAACATACGTTTACTTCTCTTTCCTTCTAAGACTCCGCTAAAATGATAGTAAAAGAATTGTTTAATTGTATAAACTTACAATATTGAAAAGAACGGGAAAGAGGCAATTAGCAACACATTATAGAAAGACAGCAACGGACAAGAGGCATAACTGAGACAGAGGTGAATGAGGACATGAAGGGTATGCTCTGCTCTGTAAACTGAAGAGGGAGAAGCAAGGATGCCAGGAGTGGTGAAGGGTGGAGAGTGAAACAAGACTGAAAATGGGGACTCACTGGAAGTCAGAAAACAGAAGACTGCTCTCTCTCATTCACTCCCTTCATCCCACTTGTATGCACCTTACAGGTAGGAGACAGGTAGGAGACGTTCCTTTTCTGGATTAAGTGAATGACAAGTCATCCCAAGTAGTGGCCAGTTCCCCGCAGGTCACCCATATAAGCTCCCCAGCTGCTAACTACTAAGCCAGAATGGCAAAGGCAGAGACACAAGAGGGTGAAGGGTCACTGGGTGCTGCAGATCCTTGACTGGGGGAGAGAAAGGGATTCAGAGCCTGGGGTAGGGTCTGACCTTTGATGGGAGATGGGTACCTCTGTAGGGCACTGGGCAAGTGCCATTCCTCCAGCCCTGACATTCTGGGCTACTCTGGATCCTGAGTAAAGCTGGACTAGCAATGCTGTCTGGGGCATGTGCATCCCCAGGCCACTACTCACATGGACGGTCCCTTCTGCTCTCAGCCTCCTTCCTTCTCATGACTCTGCCAAAGAATTGGGAATGGAGAAATTTCCAGGGAAGTAAAATATGTGTCACTAACCATTTCTTTCCTGAAAAGTTAGGAACTGTTCTAAACCAGGCATGACACCCTTGCAAAAAAGAGGCCCGGTGGGGGATGGCGTGGGATGTAGTGTGTGGGGCCGAACCCAAGGAATCTTTACCCACTCTGGCTTTTCTTCACATCTCTACAGAGAGAGAACAGCAGCTCTGAAAACAGACTATCCATTACAGGATTCCACTGGACCATCAAGGTGCTTCCCAGAGGTGACGCTCACGGCAAAGCCATATGACCTCCTTAGGCTGCAGGTGAAAATGAAAGGGAGAGAGACCTCCTGTGGGTAGGGGCTGAGGGCAGGTGCATCTCTGCTCAGCCATTTGGACAGGCGACAGTCTTAACTCCCCGACGGATGGGACAGTTCTCTCTAAGGCGAGGAGACAAGTCTTGTTCCTTTTCTAGACCTCCCTCCCCATCACCGTGAACCTGACTTCTCTAAATGTGCTCAGAGGGCTCATGCAACTACTTAGGGCCTGTGTGAGGAAGATTGCTTCCGTCAGCTTCCTAAAGACAGTCGATATTTATTTTCCCGTCATAGTGTTCACTCTTTCTAAGCATTCCAGAAGGCTGTGTTCTGGCCATTAAGACCTAGGTCAAGAAGGGAAACTGTTTCCCGTTGGGTTAAATGAGGGTTCTTGTAAGGAGCCACTGGCTCAGTAAATGCCACGCCTTTCTGCTGAGCAGAGAGCAAAGAACAGGAAACTGGCCTGCTTTTATAGATCGGCCCTTTGTCATGTTTTCAACAAATACATATACACACAGACAGAGTACCCATGATGTTCCAGGGACTGTTGGAAGCCAAAGGAATCAATTCTTCCCCCGATGAGATCCTAGTAAGTGATAGGGTTGGAGGTTAATATAAAAGTTGGTGTGTGAGCCAAGACTAAGTCGGCCTCCCACAGCCCAGCACAGAAGCACACACTCATCAGTTAAGGGATTGTCCCTTAAAAGCAGCCAATCCTGTGTCAGCTGGTGTTAACTTAGAAAGTTCCTGATTAAAATCATTGGTAAGTGAAAATGTGTCAATTTTCAGAAGCTTATTTCATTTTTCACTTTTATCTTTCTTGGGTTCCATGTAAACTGAGGAGCAGGGTTCAGGCGATGTTTTGGGGAGCTCGCTGACTGCAATCGATGCTTAAGGCTGTACATACAAGAGTAAGTTGCTGCCCACCTCGCAAGAGGTGAATCGGATGTCCAAGGGGATGTTTTCCGAAGGTACTGTAATGTGTTTCTATCAGATAACTGACTTGTTGGTCACTTAAGCTTCCTCCCTGCTGGTGCTCTTTGCATGAGAAGAATCGACCTTGGTCCAAGAACAAGGATGCACAGTTCCCACCACCATTAGGTAAAAGGACTTCCCAGCCCCCATTCCAACTGGCACTAGGGGTGGAAAATAACCACAAGATCCAAAAGGGCCCTGTCACAGCCTTCAGCCTCCATAGGAGGAAAACACTGGCTCCTCCAAGGGCCACATGGGCCCCTCTAGTGCTTACTTAACGTGAAGAGGAAATTGCCCCACAGATACCCACCAACGGATACAGAGATGCCGAGGCCAAGGGCAGTGACGAATCCCAACGGCCACATCCGACCACCTCCCGCCATAAAGAAATGGAAAATTTCAAGGATGCAGCAAAGATATTTTTTCATTTAGAATGGCAGTGCTAGGTAGGCTTCTAGCTGGGGCTGAAACAATCATAAATAAATAAATACGTGTATTTATACACACACTATATATGCAAGTTAATACAATACATATTGTATTATATACGATAAAACTATAATATATAGACACAAATATGTATGGAAGTTAATATAAAATACACACACATATTCAAAGGGGTACACACACACACACACACACACACACACACACACACACACACACGAATGTGTGTGTGTTTTATATACAAGCCAAGAAGCCCTGGAACCATACGTGTGTAAATCTAAAAATAAAACACCACAAAGAAAACTTCGGAAAGGCAAGTGGAACCCAATGCTTTGAAGGTAGCTGAGCTGTGGGGGGTTCTGGCAAGCTTAAGATGGGACGCCCAGGAGATCTGCCTCCTGCGACCACTGACACACTTGCTCCTTCCAGAACAACTGCCATCACGGGTTCCTCAGTGATTTCCACCATTATATCCTCAAATTTTAAAGCACCTCAAGTCCCAACTCTAACAGTCTTGACAATTATGTTACCTAACAATATTATACAGGCCTAGCTCACATATCAAACCTCATTACAAAAAAGAATTGCTTGGATGGGCCAAGTCATAGTAATGTTTTGATTTGGTTGGAAAAAAAGTCTCTCTAAGGACTAATCCTATACAGCAAATCCTCTCTCTAGGCCTGACCATTTAGAGTGGTCACTCTCTATGCTGCAAATAGCTGGTTTTGAGCTGGCAGCAGGACAGACCTAAGAGTGGGCCCAGGGAGCAGGGGGAACACGTCAGAGCTCTGTTTATGGCCTCAACTCCCTAACAGGAAAAGGAAATTGGATTCTGAGACCCCGCCCAGGCAAGGGCCCCTATACGCCACAGGCGCAGAGGCACGGGAACCAACAAGGTGAAATGGACAAAGTGTTAGAGGGATGCTCCCTCTGATGTTTTGGAGCTGTGAGCGAGCAATCCAGTCGTGGTAGCAGCAGACATTAAGACACCTCACATGCACCTGAGTGATGCACTGTGGGGGACCAGAATGGGTACTGGGGTTCCAGTCTGAGGGATAATCCTGGCTCATTCAGCTTTGTCATTGGTGAGATGTTTCCATCTCTAGAGTCCGAACATTCACATGAGGTGAATCTGACACATTAGGGTCAGCACTGACCCTTGCTAGAGGGTTAATAGGCAATATGGCCCATAGTCCACAGAAACGACAATTGCTATGACATCTGCACAGCCCAACCAAGCATTTATCGGGTCAGCTGTGAGGATTAGAAGTGGAGAGAAGGGAACTGGGTTGGGGCGGGGTGGGGGTGGGAGGGTGGTGGGAGCTGGAACAGCAGGGAGCCAGAACTCTTGGCTCACCTGGTAGTAGGAGCTGAAAGCCCAAAAGCCCTGCCCCGAGGTGCTAGGGGTTAGCACCAGGTACTCCTTGATTCTACAAGCAGCCTGAGGGAGGGCATCCTTGCCGACAAGTCAGGGGCACTGGGAACAACAACAATAATAACAGCCAACACTTAACAGCGCTTACAGTGTGCTAGACACTCCCAAGTGCTTTATATATATATTATAGGCATTAACTCATTTAATCTTCACAACAATTCTATCATGTACATATTATTTTGCCCATTTTACAGGTGAGGAAATTGAGGCACTAAGAGTTTAAGTAAACAAATCTGAACCCAGACGATGTGGCTCCAGAGTCGGTGCTCACCAGGGATAACTGGGGCCTGTGCTTCCACACAGATCTGGATCAAACAATCAACATGAGTGCGCACAGGGCTTGCCAGTTACTGTGTGCCAGCAAGGCGCAATGTCTAGGCGCTTTCTCGTGCATTAACGCTGTTCTTCTCTCCAACTTCCTTGCCAACCTACTTACAACCGGGTCCAACTTCAGCTCAACCATTAACCTCAGGGAAACTCTGCCGTGCGCCCCCCACCCCCAAAACTCAGTCTGGCTCACTCGGCTTTGTCATTGGTGAGATGTTGCCATCTCGCCAATTTTATGCCAACATGGCCCCCTCTACTTCGTCTTCCTAGCACTTTCCATGGCTCCACATCATTTGCTTGTCTGTTTACTTAATAAATGCTTCTCTGCCTTACTAGACTCAAAGCCAGTGTCATCCAATAGAACTTTCTGTAATAGTGGAAATATTTTACATTTTCACTCTCAATGTAATGGCCATTAGCCATGTGTGGCTGTTGAGCACTTGAAATCTGGCTAAGTGACTAATTTGGCTTGAGGGGGCTGAATTTCAGATTTTACTTTATTTTAATTAATTTAAGTTTAAAGACACACATGTTACTAGTAGTTATTATATTGGACAGTGCAGGCCTAATCCTCATGAGGATCTATTTTGCACTGCAATATCTCCAGAGGCTGGCACAGCCAGGATGCAATCAACACTTAAATGAATGAATGAGGAATAAACACACGAATTAATTAAAACACACACAAGAGGAAAGCTGATGAGGAATAAAGAAGCAAGATCCAAGGAGGAACCACATTCTTCTTTCCCGTTTCTCCTCGCTGCCCCACTAACCTGCCACCACCCATCCCTGACCATCACGCCCTACCCTGGTCTTGAGAGGCTCCCCGGAAGCCTCCTTCCAAACAGTCTCTGAAGTCCAGTAGAGGAAGGAACCATAAATGCCCATTTCTACCCATCTCCACTTTCTACAAAAGTGCCTTCTGCGAGCTCTTATTCCACCTACTGTAGATGCACTGGGATCAACGGAAATCCTCTGCAAGAAAGAGAATCCCAAGGGACGAGTCATCGCCCTCCTTCCCCACTCTAAGCTCTGTAACTCCTGTGACCTCTGGGGGCGCCCGTTATACCTGCACAGAACTGAGTGAGGCAAATGAAGATTGGCCCTAGTGCAGGGAGAAGCGTAATTTGTGCAGTACAGGGTTTGTATGGCTCAGGCAATTACAGGTACCCTGGGCTGGAAACCTCCAGATCAGCTACTTCAACACAGGCACACATAGCTAAGCAGGAGTTTCACGGCATTTTGGGTGTTCGTTCAAGAGCCAGACGACAAGTTCTGAGTCCAGGCATTGGTGGAGGGATGAGGCTGTCACTGTTCCACACAACGGTTTTCAGGAGAGAGGGCAGCTGGGGGCAACAGGTCCGGGGGCCGAGGACGGGGCGGGGGGCGGTTGTGAAAGAGAATAGAAATATCTGGAAAGGAGAGAGAAGTAAAGAAGGTAGGAAGATGCCAGAGAAGCTCCAGCTACTGAAGCATCCTGTGCGCATCCTGAGCTGCTCAGTGCAAATGTGAACATGAGGACCCCGGACAGGCTTTCGGCAGAGGTGCTGCTCCAGGCCCAGTGGAGCAGCAGCTGGTCAGAGGAGAGCAGTGGGCAGATGGCCAAGAGATGCATCTCAGAGCTGAGCTGGACCAGCTGTGTGCAGCGCGAGGGCTGTGGAGCAAGAACTGTTAATGTCTTCGACGTTCTCCAACATTCGAAGTACCTCTTCCCACGGAGGTTTTTTCTCTTGGGCATGCTGGCTTTTAAGTTCTAATTCTACCCCTGCTCCTTAAGGAGACTCAGGAGATATTAGCTGTAGCAGGTCTGAGGCCCCTGCAGGATGTCTTTGAACACAGGAACAATGTGACTTACTCCTGAGTCCCCACTTGTAGACGAGTAGGTGTGGTCCCCCATCCTCAAGGCTGGCCTAGACTACCGGGAGGGGTAGCCGTGCTCAGTCCACCTATACTGCCAGTCAGAACTACAAAGACAGGCACCCACGACTTCCACCAGAGAGTGTAGTAGAAAAGGAGAGTAATAGCATGGTGGGGACTGAAAATGGCTGCAAGGAGACACACAGCCTCCGAGCTGAACCTTGAAGGGCGTCCAGAACTCTCATAGGTGGAAAGGGGGAGGTATAAGTAGAGGGATGGCATAAGCAAAGGCACAGAGGTGGGGAAGTCCCAGATCAGTGGTGCTCAACCTGGCTGCATATTAAACTCACCCTAAGAGCATTTAAAATGGACTGATACCCAGACCCTGCCATCCAGAGATTCTGATGTAATTGATCTGGGGTGGGATTCCAACATCGGTATTTATTAAAAGATCCCCAGGGTTGAAGGTTGAGATCCTTGCTACCGGGGCCAGCGGCATCAGCATCACCTGGGAGCTTATTAGAAATAAGGCAGAGTGTCAGGCCCCACCCTAGACCCTCCTGAATCGGAATCTGCATTTTAACAAGATCTCCGCCTGGGTGATTTGTGTGCACATTAAAGTTTGAGAAGCCCTGCTCTACAGTATTAGAGGAAGAGCGAGGAGTTGCATTTAAATCAGCCAGCTTGCATTTTTTTTAATCAAAGGCATCGGGCTCACTGCTGTGGGGAAGTGGCAGGAACCAAAACGATAACCAAATGACCCAAAGCAGCAAGACCC